>NC_089321.1:6865162-7030162 GCF_036669915.1 Pocillopora verrucosa
AAAACCTACAGTTATCTTTCTCTTTAAAAGCTTTTCCTTCCACTGTCCCCCATCCCCACCCCCCAAGTAGTTCTAATGTATCACCATGGGGTAGGTACACATATTAATATTTACTGGAGCCAGTTGACTTTAAAAAGCTGAAGGATTGACTATATAATTGTATATATTATTGCTCATATCTGATTATGTTAAAAAAATTTTTTCATATTGGAAACCTTCCATCTCAACTTTGTTAAGTGAGCCAAAAAAAATAACTTCATACCTGGCCCATAGAAGTTTTGCTCTTTGAGAAGAAAGACACATCATTCTTGACAGTAATGTCCAAAGTGTGTTCCTTCACTTTATCCTCAGGGACACTCCATTCAAACCTAAAAAAAATGTTTTCCACAGGATGGTACAAAATCTTTCTCAGAGTAGGACACAAACATTATTCTAAGTAGAAAATCAGTTGCACTGTGAGATTAAAGAGTAAAAAAAACAAAAAGAATATTAAGAAAGTTAGAATTACGTTTCTTCAAAGTCTGGCTCGAGGGTGTTTTTCTTGACATCAGTTCGTCTGCGGCCACTTCGAGACTTGTCAGGAAGCAGGTAAGCACGGACATATGGGTCAGAAAGACCATCTGAGTCACAAGCCAGCAATTTCCTTTAAGTGAGTAACAGAAAAAAATAATTAGTAACATGTAACAAAGTACCCAAATGTGTACAAAGAAGACTGAAGAAGTCCTTTTATTACTTTTGCTCTTTGTTTATTTATGAAATTTACACCTTTCACACCCTTACATCAGTATCCATATTCTCAATACTTCTCTCCATATTTCCTTAGGAACTGATAAGGAGAATTTGTAAATTAAACATTAAAGCTTCATATGCTAAAGATCACTTCCTTTATTCTCATGATCTTAATGAATGATTCAGCAGTATTACTGAAAGGAGAAATTGCATGCTGAACACTCTTGGGTTTAAACAATTAAGAGGAATGAATTTGGACTGACCTTGCTTGGTGAACAATGACCTCAAACTTGCTTCCTTGTTTGTTATAGCGTGTGGTGAGGCGAATGTCACCAGACACTGTCCTGTTTCAAGAATAACATCAATTACCCATGAATTAATTTGCTTAATATTTGGATCAAACCAGAGACACTGACAGATGATCAAAATAAAATCAGCATAACAGTTGAAGCACAACGTTATCCAAGGTTGCCTTCCACACGCTCTTATTAAATGGCCAAAAAAGAAAAAATTCTGAGCATATGGAAAGTTGCATACACTGCATGTTGCAGCTTGTCAGACCTTTATTATGACACAAATGACTTGGAGTGCCGCTAGTCCTGTGTCACTAAGATGGGATCCAAGAGTTCATCAACAGGTTACTCTCCAACATTTTGTCAGGTTTTGCAAACCCACAAGAGAAAACTTACCTACCTTCCCCCCTCCCCCCTTAAAAGTTTCTTGCTCTAGAACAAAGTTCCCAGTGGTCCAGCAGGGTTCAACCTGTAGCTCTTGATCCACTGGACACCACAGCAATCATTACACTTCCATATCTCTTACAGGTATGCTTTATTGCTGACAAACATCAGGTGCCTTGTATTTAACAACCCTTTAACTTCTAATAACTACCCACTTGTTTGTTCATTAGTTTTGACAGTAACCATTGCTAGGTATTACAACAGAAAGCTCTCTCTCACTGACAATGTCATCCCTAAGGGTTAGTGTTAGTGATATTGTTTACAGACGTCAAACATTAATCAACTGTTCACTTTACACCAGCTCACCTTTGAACCTTGGGGGCAGGCTTCCTTCGTCTCACAGTGCTTTCCTCGCTAGGAGCCAAACAAAAGCAGAAAAAAATGCAGCGTTTTAGGCGACTGTTACCTGATGCGAGGCTGCAAGGATTGCGGCATGCAGAAACAGTAAGGAGTTAAAGGAAAGATTAGTGAAAGCTGCCAGCAATGTGAAGAAAATTACTCTTGTTAGTAACCAGCATTTGCTTTAAATTTTATCACCTCTCAAGATTTACTTTATTTAACTTACATTGTAAATTTTAACTCTAAATCTGTTACTGATTACCAACACCAATTGCATGATTAACTCCTGTATGGTTTAAATTTTAATGTTAATGCTAATTTTTTAATTTTATACTAAAATTTTTACTCCATAAATATCACTGATGTTCAGAAAATGATATTTAACATTCAAAGACCATCAGTATCAAATAGTGATGTTGTTTAAAGTGTGCAATTAATTGTTTTTAATTTACAAGATATTTGTATATTATTTGAGGTTACTTTAAATTTAATTATGGGTTATTAGTTATCTTTTTGACAATTTATATCATGTTTTATATCAAAAATTATGTGAGAGATGAAGCTGAGTGTAATGAAGAGGGAAATCTGCTATGATTTAGTTAATTAGAAATCAATGTACATTTCGTAATGCCCTGTTTGTAAGTTTATCTGTTAATTAATCATTAGGAGTCAAATGATTTTTAAAATGACTCTTCATTAATGATTCTTAGAAATAATTAAATTATGGTTCTTTGATTTATTGATGGATTGAACTTTAAATAAATTAACAAATGGTTGACTGAAACTGCAGTTATCATTTTAGTACACAATAAACCTTCAACTGTCCTTTAAATTAACACAATTTTTTTTTTTTGATCTTACAAAAGGATCAGAGAGACATTCAAAAAGATAAAGAGACTATCAACAGATTACTGATTGCTCATAGTTTGTTGTCCAGAGCAAGAGAGAGAGGTAAATGCATGTACATGAAAGATATTCATAACAAGCACTGACTGGTAGCAGACACAGTGTAGTCTTGTGAATTGGAAGGTACAGGTCCATAAGGCATGGACTTACCTTTGCTTGCTTGCACCACCTGACAGTTCATCAGCGGCAATCACATCTGGTTGGTCAGCGTCGTCTTCTTCTTCGTCTGATGTGTCATCATCTCTTGTAAACAATGCCTAGTATATAAAGCACATAAGGGGCTTGCATTTCCTCAGACTAAAGCATCATGTAAGTAACTACTTTCACAGAAACTGAAATCTTGACAAAGCACCAAATTTGGCAATCATGGGTGAAAAGACATACTGATGATCATCTCTCTGGGACCACAGTTTGAATATGTTTACCTTCAGTGTAAACCTGCAAGTCAAAGTACTGTTGTGGCCTGAATCCTTCAAGGGGAAAGGTTGTTCAAATGTCATGTTCTCATTCTTCAGAAGCTGAGCCAAGGGGAACTCCAGTTTGCCAATGCTTTTCTCCTTGCTGCTGTCAAAAATCTGTTAAAGAAAAGAAAACCAGTGAAGATGTGTAATAAGTAAAACAAACCGTAAAATTTTACATGTACATAGATCAGAAACTGGAAAATTCCTATCTACTTACGAGATGTTCATCCAGCATTGGAGAACAGAAAATTATCTGACTATTATACCACATATGTTGACTAAGATTCAATGAGCTGAGCTGTTTTTCAATCAGATAGTGAGAAAACTCTCCTATTACATGTATTTTACAACATTTTTTGACTTGCTAAAAAAACAGTCTCCTTACAAGAGCCATGATCAATGAATGAATCTGTACCTCAATATCCAATTCCTGATAGTTAGGATCATGGATCATGAAGCGAAATGGTTCTTCCCACACTGGACTGATGGAGTCTTGAATGGTCTGCATTGTACAAGGTGGAAAAAAATTATTACTAACAATTTATTTCATTAGTGAAAACAAAATCGTTGATTAAATAATTACCCATATAGTCATAATATTTAATAGGTATAAGATGTTGTAGCTTGATCAAAAGCTTATTTAAATAATATACAGACTTTAAGGTTACCTTGCTCTGGAAAGTGACATTTCCAACAGTAAGTTTGCAGAATGCACTTGTGGTACCACGGGCAGCATTTGTCACCTACAGAAAAGTTGAAATTAACTTTAAAATTTCACAACAGTGACCTTTCACACTTCCTGTGGTCTTATTCTGAGAAGCAGAGATTTTGCACTTCCTTTTTGTCAAATAAAGGAGAGCTCACATCGCACACTTACTGGAAGATTCTTGGCTGAGTCCAGTTTAACAAAAAGAGCTGCTGTTGCTAACATCTCCTCACCAATAACAGCTTGGTCAGGCTGTATATGAAAAACAAATTAAACTAATAAACAAGCAAATAATACACAGTCAAGATCTTTGGCTCTTGGCCTGCCTAAACAAATGGTTGTTCCTGCACATATATGCACAGGACATAGGTGCAGTTCTTGCTAAACTGGTCTTGTCTTTTGAGCATGGCCAGTCACTAAAAAAAATAAGTTCTCCCACTGATTACTGTACTTCCAAAGTGTGACCAAGTTGTTAAACGTGCAAGATATTACTGAGAGAGAATGGTGAAAAGTTGTTTCTGGGCCTTGAAAACACACAGAAGGAACCAACTCACACACCGATTCTCAAAAGTACAGGTCCACAACTTCTGCTTTCCTTTTACTATTCCTCGATTGCTGCAGCAATGATTTTGTTTTTCTATTCAGCTAGTCCTCATAAATATAAAAACACCCTTTAGTTCGTGCTGAACTTACTGGTGAAAGATCATCTGGTTTGGCAGTCAGTGTGAACCATGTGCATCGCAAGTTGATCTGGCCACTCTTCACATTCTCTAATGGAAGCCACTGTATTCAAAAATTGCATAATTACAGGTTAGAATAAATTGAGCAAAATTAACCCTTTAACTCCAAGATCTGATTGTCAATCCTCTCCTCTAGCAACTACACACTTCCTTGTAAATTAATTACGAGAATTAGGTGTTCAATCAGGGTAATAAATTATAGTGTTCTCATTATCTGTTTGCTGTATAATATATGAATACTATAGGGAGAGGTTACATAGTAATCACTTTTGGGAGTTAAAGGGTTAATCTGAGTGTTTAAACCAAAAACTAATAATTCATCACAATGACCAATCAGGACAGGGAGAAATATTAAAATGAACCAATAGCCAATCAGGACAAGGAGAAATATTAAAATCAACCAATGTAAACTCAGTCAAAAGAAAAAAACAGGTAAAGTTACCAATTAAAGTGAAGGAAAGTGTCACTGATCAAATCACTATAAGTGAAATTTATCTCTTTGCATGTGTTTGGCTTAGAGGGTAGGACATGTTTTCAAGAACAATCACAGACCATAGGAAGGAAAGTAAACCCAGTACAATCCTGGACTGCTTCAATTTGACAATCAATTTAAAATTGCTCTAGATGCTGTATCAAATCGCATGGTGTTAAAAAAGGTTCCTAACATCAGTTATTGAATATGACATACAACTCTTTAGTTAGTGAAAGATTTGCAACTTACCAAATCAACATTGCCTTGTTGGACAATGGTACCGATATCAGCCTCAACACTAGGGAGATAAAACATCATTTGTCAACATCAAAACAGTTGCATAAAAACTGGAGATATGAGTTGCTTTCTACTAATTCATGTTTGGATGATTACTTACGTTCCAAGAGATTCATCATCAGATGCTTTGTCCTCGTCAAAGACACCAATCTTTATTTTCTGACCATGTGAGTTGTCCACAAAGGCCTTCACATAAACAATCCAAAACAAAACAATCAGAAATTAAATATCCCATGTTTGAAGTCTGAACTAGGAGCCACAAACCCATCAAAATCTTTACCTCAAACACTTCATTCCATATTGGATTCACTGTGCTGTCCTTTGTCTTTGTGCGGAATGTCTTGGCTCCCACTGGCAACAGAAAGAAATATCATCATAGGTTGAAACTATGAAAGAACTCACAAATTGACCTATGGTACACATGATCCAACAAAAACAGTCGGGCCTTTCCATGTCTTTGGCTCATACAGTAATCTCCATAGGCTTTGACACATACCTCTGAGAATAACATATGGATCTGAAGAACCCTTAGATATGATACCAATGTCTTTCTTGATCAAGTCTTTAGCTTCCAGGACTTCAATGCGAAGAAGACCCTGGAGTGACAAGAAAAAGCAAAATTGATTGTCAAAAACCTTTAAAAAACTTCACTTTTGTGTACTGCACTATTGAGTTATTCAAATTTAGATAATTCTATTCCAATTCCTCTGACTAATGGTCCAAAACTGTTACAAGGGAAATTGTTTTCAACATGGCTTGAGGCACAATCAAAGACAATTTGCAGAAAGAAAACTCTAATGATAAGTACAAGTCACTCACATCAGGCATGGGGTATTTCAGTTCATAAGGATCAACATCAGTCAAAGGTACTGTGATCCTGTTTGGAAGAACCACAAATCCTGCCACAACATCATCTATTACCCCACGGATAATGTCACTGAAAAAATGAAAAAGGAAAGTTAGAGAACCAAACATCACCTCTAATCCAGATTAGTTTTATAAATCATGTCTACTTTACCACAACTAATGATTCATTATATAAGTATATCTACTGTTGCCCATGCAAGTTTTCTGAAAGGTTAATCAAAATATGCATACCTCAGACCAGGAATATCAAGAATATTTGCCATGTTTGTTAAGTCAAAGTCGATGTCCTGTTAAGAATAAAGCAAAAAAAAAAAAATTTACAATAAGCTGAATCATACACCCATTTTGATTGGATCTTACTTTCAATCTATTGGAGGACAGAAGTACAGATTACATCACCATGAACAAGACTTTACTTCCTTATAATATAATTGGATTCTATGTTACAGTCTGTCCAGTCAGTAATAGATCACAGGTAACATCAAAATGTGGTGACACATCAGTGACACACCTGGCAGCAACTTGAGTGCCACTTTTTTTTTTCTTATCACAGTTCGACATCTGTGGTCTATGACTGAACTGTCCTACTGTAAAATGGAATGTATTTGTTAAATGTCCAACCTGATTCAGTTTGTAATAGAGCATTGACAACCTAAAAAACAACTTTTCTTGTCAAAAATTTGTATTTCAATTAATTTTTAACTTACAGGTCTGTTAAGAAAGAAGACTGACACCCCACCCACAAGAGGAGCAGCTGGGATGAGAGGGCGCAGAATCACACGCAGACTTCCACGAAGCTGAATGGGATGAAAAGAAACCATAAGTATGTAGCAGGATAATACATGAGAATTTCTAGTTTCAAGCAACTCATGCTGGTAAAATATTCTGTTGCAGTAAATACAGTATACCTGGAGATCTTCAATGCCAACACTGACACCCTTGACAGATAACTCAAAGTCTGAATCCCCAGCATAACTAAAAGCAATGACAAGAAATACAACAGAAATTAGAAATTTTATAAAAAATTTTTCTATCTTTTCTAACTTCTGAGATCTAAACTTAAATTTCCACACTGTGCTTTACATTTCATATCATTTTGGCACTAAGAATTTGGTGCAAAACCAGAGAATAAGTGCTAACTAAATAAACGTTTCTTTCTTCTAAACACTCTTCTGCCTGAAACAGTTTTGGAATTGTAATGAAAAATTCCATTTTGGTCACTCCTGAAAGTGAAGGGGTTTATATTGGACAGCTTTGAAGAGAATACAAATCAAACTTGTAATTGACACAGCACCAGTCAAGTCATGATAATTCTTTAATAATTATAAAATCAAAGATCTTAATAAACACAGTAGCACAGGAAGTAAACAATCAAGTTTGAACTGAAGTGTACTCACATTAAATCAATATCCATGATTATCTCATTACGGTCCACATTATTAGTGTACGTCTTGATTCCACCAATACGGGGAGGCTACAAACCAAAACAGAGTGTGAGTGAGGAGATTGTATTGCTGCATTGTTCAAAGACAAGTCACATGTAAATTATAGCAAATTTTTGATGTGTAAAACCCTCTGTCTGACTCACCACTTCACCAAGAGAGATTTCTTTGAAATAAATGGAGCTCAAAAATCCAGGCACATTCTTCTGAATTTCTGGTTCCACTTGTTCCTTCAGGATCTTTACCACCATGTCATTGATATACGGCCACAGTTGAACCAGCATCTGTTGTTGAATAATCACATAATGAGATAAAACAGTGTCAGTTTTGAGATCAAATGTCAATATCTCCAACTTGCCGCATGAGTAGCAAAAATTTTGCCCTAGTTCTATCTCAAGAGTGACTTTTTAAGAGGGAAAATTGTAAACCATGTGAGCATGTTAGCCATATTTGCCTAAAGATTGATAGCAAAACAACTTAATAATTGTAAAACTAAAATAGGAGCTGATGAGAACTCAAAGGAAAAATGAGCCATCTGCCTTAGTCCTTTAACTCCCAAGATCTGATTGTTAATTCTCCCCTCTACCTGCTACACATTTCCTTGTAAATTAGTTATGAGAACTTGGTGCTAGATCAAGATAGCAGCTTCTACCTGATAAATGTGAATATTCTCGTCACTTATTTGCTGAATAATGTATGGATATTATTGGGAGAAGTTTCATGTTAATCACTACTGGGAGTTACAAGGTTAAGTACATGATTAGGAAAATTTAAAAGAAAGAGTTGCATCTCATTGGTCGAAAGGGTGACTCAGCAGTACTGCCAAGATGTAATCCCTTACTTCTTGTTTTTAATACTGGTTGTATTGTTTTTTACCTTGTTGAGCCATTCTGCTCTTTCCACATCAGGAAAGAAAACCTGGAGGAAAGAAAAAATAGCTAAGATGACATATCTTGGAAGATAATCTAAATATAATGGTTTATATACTTTACAGAGTCAGCAATAGGGACTTGTAACCAGTCAGCAAAACACAGGCTGGTCTGCCATCTAGCCAGCTACTTTAATGTGCACCATTTCACCTAAACTATTGATGAATACTGGTCAAATTCTTGAAAAGTTATCCAAGAAATTTTTATAGCAGCCATTTCCAAGATTTGAGTCGAATTAAATGCAAAATTTACCCTCAACAAGTTTCAGTGTGAATCACTTCCTTGTTGAGAATTTTCCCACAACAATGTTTTGCAGGCTTGGTGGAATGCATGGGACATTTTAACTGAATTTTTCCCAGTCTTGCTTACAATGTTACAAAACAACTTGGCATCCAAAATAACCTGGCTATCTACTATTCCTCATTTGCCCTCTACTTTCAAAATTAATCGACAGCCCTGCCAGGGTGATTCATTTGTTTGGAAGCATTAGACCAAACAACTCCACATGTGGGTGCTGTGTCCAACCTTTTTCTTTCACTTGAACACAAAGAAATAAAGATTTCTGTAGGAGGAAGTTATAATTTTGAGGATCCTCTTTCCAGAGGACACCCTTGTGACTAGAAAAAGTGCCCCTGACTAGAAGTGGCCCTTAGATTAAGGTACATGTAACAGCATTTTGTTGAGCTAGGCCAGTGGTCATTTTGTTATGAAAAAAAATGCAAAATAACATTCAATGCTATTTCATACCACTTTGAAACTGTTTTTAAATTATGGATTCAAATTGAATGTCTCAAAGTGTGCACAAAGATATATAATCATGGTAACATCTAGATAACTATTAAAATATACATATTTATATTGAACAGTGCAAATTTGACACTATTTTATGCATAAAATGTTTTTTTTTAGAAGTTCATTTCACACCCTGCAGTCACTAATTATTTCTAATTCTTGTGATATTCCTTTCCCTTAAATGTATTTCCCAGCAACATGCAAGAGGTCTTATTAAAATCAACAAAGGCAACAACGTTATACTAAACAGTACAACTTGAATCAAAAGACAAAATTACTGAATCATTGGGGATTTAAATCCTGATGTCAAATAAAATTTTCACCAAAGTACTTTTCTTCTGGTTCAACTGCACAACATTTTAAGCTGTCTCAATTAATCCAACACCTGTCAAATTCAGACTGGAACATTATTACTTGGCACGATGTAAAACACATTGGAGTGCCTTTCAACAGCTGAACAGACATTTGGCACAAATGTTCGTCTCGCAAAGTAAGACTTCTTGAATCTTTTATGAGCTTTTGTTATTTGAAAATTTTCTCCAACTTGAGCGAATGACGCGCAGCAAAGTTTCATGTCTGGAGAAGCTTTAGGGGATATCCACGCAAATTCGGTGTATTGTTCGGATAATTTCTCAGGTCTTTGAAGTTTAGTAAAAAGAAAATAAGAGGTTCAAGGGTGATTGACCAAACAGCTCTGCGAGATGCATCAGCTAAATATACATTACTAATTTCGATGTGTTTACATCGCTAAGTGACTGCTCCCAGAATGAGGCCCATTGTATCCTCAAGCTGTCCAACAGTTTCATGTCTTAAAGCTCTCTAAACAAGTCCAGACTCAAGGACCCTTACGACATGACGACCCAATACGAGAATAAACCTATTTGTTCCTGCATATAAATTGTGAACGAACCTTCGAGAGAAATGCTCAAACCACGCCTAACCAAATGACATGATAAATAAGCTTTAAAGCAGATTTAGAAGCGGAATGAAGATGAAATATTGTCAAATACTTTGTTAGCTAGGACTTTAACAAAGCTCGTCCATACGAATTAGAAGAAATAACTACGACCTGTAGCTCACAAGTTCAGCACGAGGCAACGTGCACTAGTTAGGATGTTTATCGCATTACGTGACTCTTACAAATCGAAGCCTCGAGGAAGAAATATTTCTCGGGAAATTTAAGTCAGTTTCAAATCACAATTTTGTTGATGACTTAAGCGACGCGATCGATCTAGAAACAAAAGGCTATCTTTGGCTCAAATTGGTTGAAAGCACATTGAATATGCGCTCATTTGCCTAGAGACGTATCTTACCCAAGATGGCAGATCTTCCATTCGCGCCTCAACTACTTCTTGCTCGCGTTCTACAGCTTCCCTGAACGCCTGTCTCCTAGTCTTTCGTTCGTCCTGATTCATACGCCATAAAACATACACGAAAAAGCCGCAGATGATCCAGACGTAACTCAATCCAAACCACCCCATAAACCAGATCAGCAAAGCACCTCCGACTAACTTCAGATATTTTATCACAAAGTTCAAAATTGCAAGTTCTGTCTTCTTCGCTGATGGCTTCTGTTCATTTGGAGATGGAACAATCGCTTCAACGCCAGGTTTCCCCTGATTTTCGGCGGATTTGTCCGCTTTCTCTGCTGCCACAGACGTCGCCATTGGCACAAGCCTACGATTACCTGACACTATACTGGGTTTGTGCAGAGCTCGGTTGAATTCAATACATCGGCAAACCTCTCATATGCTAATCACTTTGAGACGTGTCACAAAAACAATAGTGTAAGCGAGCTGTCGGAGCGTGACAAGGAAGAGCGATAATACACTTACAGGCTTTTTCCAGTCTCCACCTGCTTTTAGCAACGTGTCCCTCCGCAATTTTATGCCGTAATACGAATTTTATAAACAACGCAATGACAACATATCGGTATTGAAAGGAAACGCCCCTTCGATCTTATTTTTCACTTTATGGGCACGTTGTCTATCAATAATACCCCCACAAGCTGTTTTCATTTTTTGCTTCGTTGAGATCAACAACTTTGAGCAGAAACCACGAGATTCTCGGCTTATAGGTGCATCTTTTATTTAAACTGCTGCTGGAAAAATCCCAACGAGTGTAACACCTGCCGTAACTTGGTGTGTTTAAAATTCAGTGAAAGGTAAATAGAAATATGGAGCTTATAACAAAGAGTTAAACCTTAAAGCATCTCAAGTCATTTGGTAGTCTATACTTATTGAGGGTATTTTTAGTCTGCTGGCTATTTCTTCATCAATTTACTATAAAGTCAAGCATTCAACAAACCCCTCATGTAAAATATGCAATCGGCGTATTTAAATCGATTATTCCGCCACCACAAATTAATTTGGCTGAAACGCAGTGGCTATTTAGAAGCAATGTAAATCATTCCAAAAAAGAGTGTCATTTACGGTCCAAGATAAATATAATAGTATAAATTTTATGTTTGAAAAAAAAAAGAGAGACAAATTGAAACCTTCGAAATTGTAGAGTTGATCGTTGTTACAATGCGTCACTTGCAAGACAATTGAGGAAAAAAAAACACTCGGCAAAAAGCAAGAAAAGAAGAAGGAAAAAAAGGAAAAAAACAGAGAAAAAAGAGCTAATGAAAATAAGGATAAAATGGAAAGTAATAATATGACTGATGTCTGGCGAAGAATTCGTGAATAAATGGAAAAATAGCTGGACAATGCAAATTTCAAACGGTGAACAACGAACTATGTTAATTCCTTATATTTTTAACTTATTTGTCTTATTCTTTGTAAATAGAGGCAGATGTTCTCAAAGGGAAGGAGGGTTACTTCTTCTGTAAAAAGATAAGGTGTGCTAGATACCGGGGGGTACTTTCTCATTTACTGGCCATAAGCAAGCAGTTTGTATTTTATGTGGAGTAAGGCTTCGCTCGCGCTGAGGAGCCAACACCCACAGATGCAACTCTTATGGTGTGCTTTTTCTTAGGTCTGAAATAGGGTCAGGTAAAAGACTTCTTCGGTAACGTCTCGAAAACCATATCCCAAACCAGCACCTGAAGTTTCCATCGGGTGGGAAATAAATATTTCATCAATCTGGATTAACTTTTTGAGTAAAAAGTGATGCACATGATTACTTTTTTAAAAACCTTGGATTTCACGATTTAACAGACGAGCCGCCTTCAGAAAGACTCTAGGCCTTTTTGACAAGAACACAAGTCAAAATCAAAGATGAAACTGAAGAAGAATTACCTTACCGTGTTACTGGGTTTAAGTGAAGACACATCTGCGATAATTGATGATAAAATAACAAAAGATACAAAAGTACTATGATGGCGCCCAGAACCGTTCATGTTGAATGCTCAATTCCCTCCTCTCAAAGTAACAGAAAAAGAAGGGTCACAATGTATAAATCGGCTTTCATTGTGCGGGGGAAACTTCTGTGTAAACAACGTAGGTTTAAATGGCTTAGTTCCATTGTAATCAGTTGCCAATTGACGAGTAAATAAAAAAATTTCAGTGTCAGGGAAAAAAAGAAACTAACAAATTTGCGTATGTTGGCTTCAAACTATCCCTGAATTAATAAACTGAAAGTTGGATAAGCTGTTACCATTGAAGAAACATAAGCCAAGAAAAAATTTAGTTCATACTATAAAACCATGTACTGGACTGAAAAATTAAACTTAATTCGTAGCTATATACGAAACTAAACTGGGTTTGTAAAGAAACACTTTTCATTCTTCGACACAAATTTACAGACAGAAATTGAACTAATGGGCAAATGAATTTACTCTATTTACAAAGAGAACCGAGGAAATAATAGCTTTCATTTTATAGAACCAGCCGTAAAATGCCTGGTTTCAAATAAAGCTGAATACACATTATGCAATGCTTGTAACATGACAACGGGTCACTTCATACATTTTCTGAAGACGACCACGAGAAAAATTAGTCAAGGACCATGCACCCATCAGGAGCCCATCAATAAACCGTTCTGTTAAAACGCCGTGACATAGGTCCAGTATGGGAGTTGAAGGCTCCAAGTGATGGGCTCCTGACCCACTATATTTTGCCAGAAGGTGACCTGATAATACAGTAATAATTATAATGACAGTAAAAGTAACCAAAAAAAAAAGTAACAACATCATGTCCCCGCCCCCGTCCCCGCTCCCGGCCGCTCCCCCCCCCCCTTCCCATTTTTAGCATCGTCTTGTAATCACTGAGTAATCTCTAAGTGGTGCGCAGGAAATCTGGTGAATTCTTTCCCAGATCCCTCGACTCTAACAGACAGGGAAGACGCGAGGCAAGTCCTCGAGCTCGTTCTGGCTCAGAGAAAGCATAATTTATGCCCAGAATCACAGTGGGTTTACTATGCCGTAACATGTTTGTACAACAAAGGGATAGTGACAAGAAGTTGTAATCCAGAACTCTTTAGGATAAAAATTAAGAAATTATTTGAGAATGATAATCCATAGAAATTGATTTATAGGAAAAAAAAAAACAGATTCGACATTATATATGTCTGATATTGTTTCAGAATAAGTGGGTGAGATTATAGTCGACCGTGCAAAAACAGTCAGAGTGAAAGCTGCCCTGACAAAGACTGTTCTGTTGTTCAAAATGTTTGCTTTGCTTCCATTCTGTGTTAGAACTGAATTGTTTATATTATGATCGAATTTTCAGCAATCTTTCGCTTCAAGTGTATTCAATTCGAAATAAGAATATTCTGTTGTACATTTGCATTTTGATTTTGCAGCTGTCAGAAAGAAAATACAAAACCTGGTCAGGGGAATAATAAATAGAGCAGCTTTTCACTTGGGCAAATAAAAAACAGGGATCAAAATATTGTACCCGTGAAAATTATATTTTCTCGGAAGCATCATGTCTAAATAAAACGAAAGTCGTGCGATCGAAGTTTAAACGCGCCTCTTAGTCGTAAGATTGATGAAGCTGTATAATACAATTTCAGGGACGTGGTGGTTTAAGCTCAAAAGAAAGACAAAATCATGAGAAAAACTACGACAAAAAATTAAAATTTTTCGATTAATTTACCCTGGCGTCGCTTGAGCGTTCGATCCTCCAGGAGGCCATTTGCTTCACGAATTATAAAGCAGGGAATTGAAATGATTCAGCCAAGATGTTTTGCAGACACCTAGTTACGAGTTCGAATCTTGCACAGACTTGATTCTGGATATGCAACAAGCGATCTGCCCAAGTCTTTTAATGTGATTGATGTATGCAAAACTTATCAAGTTTTAAGGTCAAAGATTGGTCTCCACTGCACTCACTCGCCCGGGCCAATGAAATAACTGATTGGCAGTTTGTTGTTTACCACCCTTGAAGCAGGTGAAACTTATCGGGTCACGTCGGAAATTTCGCAGCTTTTTATCATATAACGCAGAACTTAAGCGAATTTGGATTAGGTTGTAATTCGGGACAAAAATGTGAATTGTGGAACTGCAATAAAATTTGTGTCTGACGAGCAAAATTGTAACATTTTAGATATTTGGAGAGCAATAAGATCGCTCTCGAAAAGATTTGAATTGCCGTGTGTGCGTATGGAGACCATATTTAAATAAAGGAGGTAAGTTTCTAAGGAAACTGTGGTGCTGTGTCGGTGAGGAGTACTGCAAGAAAATTTTAGAGTCATCAACTGAGTTGATGATGAACTAAATTAGTGGCCACCGTTCAAAGTGTCGAAAGCTAAGAAACTCTTCACAATGGCCAACTTACATTAACATATCTGTACTGATAATACCAAAGTTTCTTGCAATGCCACAGTTTCCTTGGAAACTGTCTCGGTATTACGTGACCAAGAAGGGACGCTAAACTTCACACAGAAACTTGAATTAGTAACTGTTTATCCCGCGACTGGTAACACTGGCTTTAATTTTGTTTCCTGGTCTATGTCTAGACATATTGGAAGAATTTAAAACTGTGTTTTGGGCACTGGTCACGCGTCAACATTCAATCCTTTAAATTTTCTCCAAGGTTGATCTTCTGGTAACGAACTCTGCCGATAATCTGATGGTCTCAGCAGTATTGACATGCGATTTTCTCGGGAGCAAATTTTCAAATGCATATGTATTCATTTTGTAAATACTGAAACTTAAATAGATTTTGCGGTCACTATGCCCTCTAAAATTATTTGTTGTACAAAAAAGTTCGACTTAGCTTAACAAACAGGTCCAATGATTTCATTACCAAACCAATAAATAAAAACACTTAATGGTGCTTAAAACGCAATCGAATTGGTTGAGAATTTTTAAACTCGATAGGGGCTGTCGAAATGCATTAAACGTTGCCAAACAGCCGCAAGTCATGGGCCATTCTGTCACCAAAACAATTCAAACAATGCCAGCTCCACTTTCAAATTTCCTCTTCTAGTTCCTTCCTCGCCGAAGGGAGCGGTCATCATCTGTCACCAGGGTTGGAAGGTTTTGGTCGTGTCCAAATGAAATTTACATGATCTCCCCACAAGGCTCGGTGATATTCTTACGATAACCCACCCCAACCCCACCCCAAACTTTTATTCTATTTTCTAGAACTTCCCCTTCATAGAGGGTCCCAGTGGGGTTAACCGTTTGCCGTAAAACGACCGAAAAAATTAACCGTGAAGCGTTTAGGTTGACAAATTTTAATTGTTAGTCTTGATTTTTTTCCTTCTTACAATGTGTCATTTTGAGTTAACCTTAGCCGTAAAATGGTCGAAATTTTAATCGTTAGCCGTAAAAGCCATCATCCCATTGAGAATCTCTTTATTGTCAACTACAGAAAATTGAACTAGCTACTGTTGAGCTTGCAACTAATAAGACCGTAATTTTGTTTCCCAGTCTGTGGCTAGACATATTGGAGAATTTAAAGATGTGTTGGGCGTTGGTCACACGTCGACATTCATTGCTTTAAATGCTCTGCAAGGAAGATCTCCTGGAAACGAATACTGCGGATTGTCTAATGGTGTACACTTCACTTTATCACTGGTATCGACATGGGATCTTCACGAGAGCATATGCACACACCCTTCTGCATTATCATGCAAACACTGAAAGTTAAATGGCGGATTTTGCGGTCACTTTGCCCTGTAAACTTTTCACCTAAAGCGCTTGTTTTACTAAAAAAGTTCGACTCAGCTTATAAAACAGGTAAAAAAAGTTAATTCCCGAACCAATAGAGACACTTGTAGGTCTTTTAAATGCAATGGAATTGGTTGAAAATTTTCCAGCGCTAGAAACTGTCAAAATACTGCGATAAACGCCGCTAAACAGCCGCAGCCCATGAGCCACTATGTCACCAAATCAGTTCAAATACCAGCTCCACTTTAAAATTTCCTCTTCATTTTAGGTGCTTCCTCGCCTAAGGGACAGTTCATCACCTATCTAACCGGGGTCCAAGAATGTTGGTTGTGTCGCGATTAAATTTACCAGATCTCCATAAGGCTGTTATATTCTTTCGGTACCCCCATCACTGGCGATCGATTCTTAAATTTTAGCCTCTGTGGACGAAGACTGATCCCCCTACCCCAATCCTTCTCTCCAAGGAAAAAAAACACTTCGGCTGGTATTGGATCAACTAATAATCTCTGAGTTAAAATTTCTCTTTATTCTCATCACTTGTCTGCTTGATATTGTATTGATAGTATAAGGAGGAATTCCTTCTTTGCACCCATGGCGGTTAAAAGGTTAAATATAGAATTTATATTTCCACTGAGTGCCTCGAAATTCCAACTCTTACAGCACAAAGTGCATTTTATTTTCTGATGTGTGGAATTGGGTAAGACCTATGCAAAAATAGCCAGGAAACGCCATTAAAATAACATTCTCTACTTTCTCTTCTCCGTGTCCACGAAAACGCAACCTTGCACAAATGTTTTGGTTGCGTCTATTTCGCAATATAAAATAAAGCGACAGTCTAAAAGAGTTTTCTACCTAGAATTTAAAGCTCCTCTTTAGCTTTTGTCAAAGAAACTGTAGCCTTCTCCTCTACAAATTTCACTAAGTCGCTAAGTTCTCGCTCACCATCGCCGTACTTGATAGGGTTCCTCTTGTCGTTAGCTGGTGCAAAGAAGATGGTGGGGAAGCCCTCTGCGGCGTATTCTGGAGGTGCGTCGTTAGCGGTTGCATCCATTTTAGCGATGACTATGTTAGGTTGATCTTTAAAATGTTTACCTAATTTCTTGTAGACGGGTTCAAGAGCCTTGCAATGGCCGCACCAGGGAGCATACAGCTCGAGAAGAACATCTTTTTTAGGATCCATGACGATTTCTTCAAATGTATCCCCTACTACGACTGTCACAGGACCAGTGTTCTTCTTTGGTGCAGGTTGTGATTTCACAATTGGTTTAATGTTGCCTGTTACAGGAAATGAAAAGTACTCTCGATGAAATTCCTATGAAGACCGCACAAGTCTCTTAAGCTTGGTCAAAATACTACAGCTCTTCCCTGTCTCTGTCACATGGAGAAAATACGAGAATTGCAACACATACTCTCCCTGGAAGGTATGCTAGTCAAGCGAAAACTTGAAAAGTCCCTTAACAATTCTGTCCAAAAAATAAGGCATGTAAAGAAAGAAGATAGAGGTTCTCGCCGAGGGAATATCAGGATTACAGTAGGAAAAAATTCCTTATACGGATTAAAATATCAAAAAAAATTCTTATCACATTCTGAGATTCTCCAAGAATAAGTCAAACGATTTCCACCACATATAAAGAGGTACTTCCTTCTCTACCAGAAGGCTAATATAATCTATCAAGCGGTGCATTGACCCCACCCAACTTATTCCAACCCTTAGGCGGTCGTGTGTTATATGAGTATCAGTATCATGCACAACAGAAAATAGTACCGTTCTTGAAGTTTTCCACAAATTCGCGAAGGCTGTCTTCATCGAATTCCTCATCCGGCTCCATTCTGTATTTTCTATTCTTGTCATCAAAGCAGCCAACGTTAATCTCTTCTCCAGAGTCATCCAGACCAAAGTCTTTCAGCTCTTTCTCAAAGTCACTCTCGCTAGCAATAGCAAATTTGATATCGCGGTGGTCCTTGGCCACTTCTAGAACTTTTTGACGCCAGAACTGGGTCGCTGGAGAAGAAAGCTCTATGTCAGTTTTAATTGAAATAGAAATTCGACGTTCAAAAATTAATAGCATACTGCGTTTTCACATTTGGGGGTTCTCTAAATTGCGAGAATAATAGAACCTAAGTAAGACAACCAGACCAAACTTGGTTCTACCCGTCAGCGAGTGCATCAAGGAGCCATGTTCAAATCTATACAAGCTTACTATTTTGCGCGATAAGCTATTCCTTCGTTTTAGTTGATTATTGTCAGGGGAAATTTAAGAGAGACTTAACTATGCTTGCCTTCAGTATTCTTATTGGTTGCCCGAAAAATTACTGGCTATGCAAAGTAGTTGTCTTGATGTGTACTGACCAGTTACCACGCCAGTAACGTGAGTATTGTTAAGTAGCCTTTAAAATCGCTCATTTCCCGAAAGAGTCAGCATTGAGTGCATACAAACCAAGTAAATTACTAACCTTTCCGTTGTTCAAAACCGAAATCCACATCATAATAGACAACACAGAGAGGACGCTTTGTGTACTTCTTCTGCTGATCATATGAAGTCATTTGACCGACAAGAGGGATACGTTTGTCCTCATAAAACTTTTGGATATCCTCTTGCTTTGGATCATCGCCCTGTGTATTTTACAATAAAGTTAGAATAAGAACATGTTGGCAAAAAAAGGTACTACATGTGATACGAAGTGATTAATTTGGCAGACATCAGAAGTAAATACAGATTTAAAATTTTGGGCTTTTCCTTGCCTGTTTCAGGCGTTCGGTTAGGTAAACGAAGCGCGATTGTAATAACTGAGCGAAAAAACAAGGGAGGTCTGAGCCGGCCCAAACCTGCCTCCTTTTTCTCTGTTTTTTCTCTACCAATAACACGCCATCCGTTCATTTCGCTCCGTTTTATTAACTGAGCGCCTGGAACAGGCCAGGTTGCTCCACTAGCTACAGTAAAAAATAGGGACCCTAACATTGCTTTCAGAGCTATTTGAAATTTCCAAAAGTTATCTCGTAATCTGATCAGACTATCAGAATCACTCGCCTCTTACCTTAAAAACAATATGTTTATCTTCAAACTTTGATCTAAACTTTTCAGGTTGGAACATCACAATGGAGCTCTTAGTGATTCCAAAGTATTTCTTGGCTGCAGTGTCAAAGGTGTGTGCAAAGGGGTAGTCATCTCTAATGTCGTTGTTGGCTTCAAGGTAGGTTGCATACAACTTTTCGTTGGCATCCTCGAAGAATCCAACAATTACTAATTCATCTCTCTCCTTCATAAAGTCCTTGAGTGCTTTGAGTGAAGTCATCTCCTTAGAACTTGGCCCAACTTGGCTACGCATGTAATCTACAATGCCTAAAGAAAACAAAGGAAAACATTTTCAGATTTGTTATAAATTAACAAATAGATTTAAAGTTGCCCTGCATGCGGGAGAAACAGTGGCCTTATCCACTGGATGTTTTCGTAACTTTGCCCTGTTTACTAGGGATAGAATTCTAACGAACTAGACTCAATCAAACTGTTTTATTCCACTCTCGTATTCACTTATGTACAACGGGTGTGTAAAAAGCTACTCTGCAAAATTAGTAAAAAATCACTCTCTTATAAGATATTCTCTACATTGTGATTGGTTGTTGCCAAGTACTGATTTGAAAGGTCATTCAAGGTACCGTTGATTATGTAAACCATTCAATGTTCCAAAATCACTTAAGGCAGTGATTCTAGCTCTTGACATAATGCTCACACTCATCATCTGACATGTGTCACGTACGAATCGAAGTCTCTGACAATGTCAGGTTAAGAGGTCTGGGTTCAAACCTGGCTGGTTCCATGTACTGTGTTCTTAGGACAAGATGGTTAATTCTCACAGTGCCTCCCTTCACCCAGGAGTATAAATGGGTACCAGTAAACTATAAGGGAAGACTGATGAAATGCTGAGGGGAGGGTAAGATTGCAATGGACTAGCATCCCATCCAGAGGGGGAGTAGCAATACTCCTAATTGCTACATGAAACATGGAAATGGGGATAAGCTCCAACTGGGTGGGCCAATAGGCTTGAATACAGACATTACCATTTTCCTGTGTCTGTTCACTAATAGATCACAGATGACATCAAAATGTGGTAGGAAAGAAAAACTGGCACAAAAGGTGTAAATAATCAACTTACCCCACTGATTTCTAGAACCCTTGTAGTCAGATGCCTTGCCCTGGCGGAACACTTTGAGTGTGGGATATCCAGTCACCTCATAGTCCTGTGCTAATTTTTTCTCTTCATCAGCATTCACTTTAGCCAACATGATAGGTGGGTCACTCTTCTCCAGCTCCTGGGCAGCTTTCTCATATTCTGGTGCAAGTCTTTTACAGTGTCCACACCTACATACAATAAATCCATTTCAACTTAGATACTAAATACTTGAAATTCTCTTTAAACGGTAATAGTTAGCTATACTCCAAGACAATGGAGATTGCGAAAAGTTTGATTTGATACCATTTTGTACTGAACAATCCCAATGAAGTGAACCCTTTCACTCCCAAGATCTCATAAGAAATTCTCCTTACTGCCAGCCATACCATCTTTGTGATGTTAGTTTGGAGAATTTGGTATTGGATCAACTAATGGTCCTTGATTGATATTCTCTTTATTCTCATCACTTACCTGCTTCATACTGAATTGATATTATAAGGAGAAATTCTGTTTTGGTCACACATGGGAGTTAAAGGGTTTAGGACAACCCTCCCACAAAATTGATCACAGTTGCTTTAAACATGGCTGTTAGGTTTTCTGAGGCCTGGCAAGCTTTTTCCTTTCAAAGTTTATAGGTACATTCTATAAATATTGCTAGTGCTAAATTAACACTCTTAAAATGTGATAGTTACATCCTAAGCTGCAACCTGCATGAAAATTTACTCCTACCTACAGCTTATACAAGAACTCTAGGGAACTTTTCTGTATAACACATCATCATGTAACTTGTTTCTGTAACAACATCCCAACCCTTCATAAGCATTGTGAGGTGTAATATAGATATATATGCTACACCCTTAATTAAATCACAGCCTCTAAAGTAAGCAAAGCATTCCTGTACAGTTATATAAAGTTCACCAACACACCAAAGGATTCAGAGCTCCCTCAAGGCTTACAAGTGCCTAGTTAGATGCAATGACAAGTGGGACAAATCTGGGACAACAAGCAAGATTGCCAGGATTGTTTTTCCAAGACATGTTTCCAATGAGTTTAACTCATTGATAATGTCTTGGAAAAATAATCCAGGAAATCTTGCCAATAATCTTACACAGGGAGTAAAATAGTTCTGATTTTCATACCAAGGAGCATAAAATTCCACAAGCATCAGGGATTCACCGTTCACAGTCTCTGTGAAGTTATCTTTAGTGAGAGTTACAACAGCTTCTGGGGGTGGTTTCCAGTTTGGATCTGAATTCTTTTTCATGTAACTGACAATACCTAAAGAAATCAAAGTGACACTACAGTGAACTCTTGGATATAAAGTGTACTGTGCAGAATACAGTTTGATTAGAATATTCAGTGATTCTACTAAAAGCCAGCAATTATGTGATCATTAGTAACTTCTTAAGGATTTGGGGGCTTGAATATTCATCAGTAGGCTATTCCGCAGTATATGTAAAAAACAAAATTGGCTGTCATCCCCAACTAAACATCTAAAACTAAATTGAATGTAAATAAAACATGTCAATTATGCACCACTAGAACACAAGGAAAATAGCAGAGTCATTTTTTTCTCTACCAGCCAAAAAATACAATAACAATACCTTAATCAATACCTCTGAGTAACACATTTTAAAAAGGAGAAGATCCAGCTGGGTATTAATAAAATCAAGTAGCTCATGGGGTTAAATTTTAGAGGAAACTGTATCTCAAGTTCGAAGTTAAATAACTTGTATGTCTCTTCAATTTTATCTAAATTTCATCAACACATTAAGTTTTAACCTTCCTAAAAGGTGTTGACATCTGTAAAGGTGTCCTAATATGAGGCCATTTAAAATTTTCCCTTTAAAAGGTTTTGGCATTAGGATCAATATGAAAGCATTGTCACACTTTTGTAGAAACTAAACATACAAAAACACCTGTACTCTATACAAACATGTATTGTCAAACTGTTCCTCAAGATTATAGTTGATGACAGTACAATCTGTAGAAAGATAACCCATGACAAAAAAAAACTACTTAAAACTATCTGTTACAACAGTGGTACCTTCTTCATCTCGAGGGCCCTCATAGGCATGTGCCTCTCCCTTACGGAAGATTTTCAATGTTGGGTAGCCACTAACATCATACTTTGAGGCAAGTTCTGTCTCTACTGTGGCATCTACTTTAGCGAATGGCACAGGAGGATCAGCCTCCTTCATTCTCTTTGCAGCTTTTGCATATTCTGGTGCCAAAGACTTGCAGTGGCCACACCTTTGAATGGAGAGAGAGGAAAATCAGAAATCAAAGTTCATCAGGAACTTTTTCCATGAGGAACAACCAGCCCTTCTTGCCTTCAGAGAGTTGCATTTGGTCTCCTGAACAGGAAAAACATTTCAAATGGCTAATTTGTTAATAAAATTAACTGGAGAATGGTTTACTCATCATGTGCCCTGTTACCCTGATAATCTTTGTTTTCAACATTCAACATTCATTTACAAAAAAAAGTGGCCATCTATTACTAGACATGGAGTGGAAGGAATTCAGAGCCAACAAGAGTAGTCTTATGAAAAGCTAAAACATCAAGTAATTTGGTTCTAGGGCTTTTCTTTAAACTAGCTCAAACTCTCCAAGACTGAGACCATTGATGGAAAGCCATTGTATCAGCCCAATCTGTTGGTCATTCAATACTTTCTATGGGTTTTCCTAGGCACATTTCAGTTTTCCAGAGTTAAAAAAGTCCTCTGTCCTTAACTTTAAACAGATTCAAGGTTTTTTGGCAAGCTTCATAGAGCTTGATATTTTTTCCTCCAATGCATCCTATCCATAACTGTTATGAAATTTAAAACAATTTAAAACTATCTAGATAATTCTATACTTTGTCTAGTGATAAATCAGGTCGATTAAAATCCAACATTTTCTTCTTCGTTTGGCTTTTGAAGTACTGTTTAAATTATAAACAAAACCGAGAAATCACTGCTTGGCAGCAGCTCAAAATGAAATTCATATTATTTTGACTAACAATACACAACTGGTCTGTTTAATTACATTCCCTTATTCAGTTCACGGGTGGGTGCTTGAAGTGAATTGTAGGGAAAGCTAACGCAATTGTTATACGCTCAATAGGTTCTAAGAAGTTTCATTGTGGCATAAACAATTTCTGAGACGAATCTTTTCGGAAAGGTTTCTAAAAGAAATGGAGTGCAGTAACAAAATTTATATTCGGATCAGGCATTTGATACTTCAGGATTTACGAACCACAAAAGTGAACCACGATAAACAAATTAAATCACGCAGTATCAATATTAATTCAACAAACCATGGTGCATAGAACTCCAAAAGTACGATATCGTTTTTCTTGACCACAGAGTCGAATGTTTTGGTCGTTAAAACCAAAACATCGTCCTCCTCTTTCACTTCTTCGGCGCTGCCTCCTTCAGAAGTTGCCTCTGTTTCGTCGCCTTCTTCCGCGGATTCCGCTTCCTCGGGTGTTTCTACAGCCTCTGCTGCTGCTTCGCCATCCTTTTCACTCTCTTCAGCAAGCGTGAAGATTGCAGAAAAAGTGATTAAGAGGACTAAAGCGAGATAGAACTTTTTAACCTTCATTGTCAACGGAAGACCTCCAAGAAAATTGTCGTGTTGTGGAGATTCCCAGTTCTTTCAAAGACTACAAATAGCCAATCGTAGATCGACAGGTTTGAAGGCTTCTGACCAATGGGATCGCGCTACGCGTCTCCCCGGGACAATTCAGTTTACCCGCCAAAGACCGATAAACAGTTCTTAATCTGATTTTTTTGCAATTAAAACTTATCGACATACAGACATCTACGTAGGTTCCAAAACTGACTCATTCAATTTTAAAAATAACGATTTTCCCTTTTCATATAGAGTCATGTTATGTCCCACTCTACGTTTCAATTTGTTTGCTCTGTCTGAAAGAAATTGTCCACACTCGTTGTAGCCCAAATACTCCGTCCCCAGGCGAGACACATGAACGATTTCTGAAAACGTGCAATCATTTGCTCTTTTTGAGATGGGTACGTGAGGGATAGGGCATGATCGCAATTAACCTCATCCGAACCACAATATTGAACACAACGGTCAAACGATCAATTCTTGCCAGCCGCACGAGATGGAAAAACTGTCACACAAAATTTGAAACAAAAATTGAAACATTCAACGAAATCTGAAAAAAATATTCAGAGATACCTAGCTCTCCACGAATTTGGGAGTCCAACAGTCATTGACTTCAATCATTCTTACTGGACATAACTCGTTCTTACAACGATGACTTAGGTTATCGCTGTGTTACATTGTACCATAACGCATGTATCACGCAACACCAATAAAGAACGCTGGGCTCGCTAACTTAAATTGACAAGGACTTCTCGTTGTAACCGTCCGTTTCGATTAAAGCTTTTTAATTCGCCTGAAAGTTAATTTTGTAACGAAAACATCTGATTCTGTCTTTTAACAAATAAATTTATTTTAGAATTATTTCCATTCAAACAGACAAAACTTTCCGCGTGGCTACCAAGCCAAAACCCGCCTGAACTTGGAAATGGCTGCAGAAGATTGCATCAAGGTATGTTGTGAAATAAATCATTTATTCAACCTTTACCAGTTCCAGAGGCTTATGAAATGTTCTGAGAGTAAGGATCGTACTCTAATAACCGGTTGGACAGCTGGCTACCAGGACTTTGTACCGTAGCTCATAACAACGTGGTGCGTTACAAATGGGTTTATTTCCTTCTAGCGACATTCCGGCTTCGGCTTCGCGAAGTCAAGATTTTATCCACTTTGCTCCGTAGCTCATAATAACGTGGTGCGTCACTAATGGGTTTATTTCCTCCTTGCGACATCCCGGCTTCGCGGAATCAAGATTTTATTAACTTTGCTTCGTCGAAGAAACACTTGTCAAACATGTGAATTGAAAGCTCCTACTAACATTTATGCTGATCACAATCAACTACGTTCATTAATTTAGCGATAATAGGCTTAAAGGAAGAATGTTACGGTAAAGAGGATAATGATGATTAAATAATTAAGTAAAATATGAAAGAACTATGGATGCTCTAGGTGGAAAACTTACCGGTGTTCAGATCATGAACTTTATTGTTCAGTTTATTTAACTTTATTGTTCAGTTTATTTAACTTTAATGCCTTCCCTCTTGGTGATGAAACCGCGGGCATTCATGTGAACGTGTTGTTAGCGGTTTAGGATCCGAGAAATACGCATATTCATTTTGTGGCCAGCCAGTGTGATTTATTCAACCGATTTGAAGGAATCATGATCTTTTCATAAATAAGGGAAAATTTTCATCATTAGGGTGTTATTAAGGTTATATTTTTCATTTGAAATGACATAGTAATTACTGAATTTGTTAACTGGAGAGGTATTTGCATTTAGAATGAGGGTGGCACTCTCTGGCTTAAAAATTGACAGAAAATTTTCTCCATTAGGGTGTTCTTAAGGTTATATTTTCATTCGCAAAAGTAAAAGGGACATAGTAATTACTGAATTTGTTAACTGGAGAGGTATTTGCATTTAGAACGAGGGTGACACTCTCAGGCTTAAAAATTGACAGAAAATTTTCTCCATTAGGGTGTTATTAACTAAAGGTTATATTTTTCATTTGAAAAGTAAAAGGGACATAGTAATTACTGAATTTTTTAACTGGAGAGGTATTTGCATTTAGAACGAGGGTGACACTCTCTGGCTTAAAAATTGACAGAAATTTTTCTCCATTAGGGTGTTATTAAGGTTATATTTTTCATTTGAAAAGTAAAAGGGACATAGTAATTACTGAATTTGTTAACTGGGGAGGCGACCTGCACTTATTTTTACAGATTCCAGATAACTATGAAGGTTATTCCCTGGATATGTTTTGCCTACCAAAACACTATGAGAATGATGTAGAATCAATTATGATACCAAAAGGACTAATTCATGACAGGTAAGAGACCAGTGATAGATAATTTTTAAAGGGGACTGTTGTTTATGCAGAGTGATCTTCTATCTCATTATATCTCATTTAATTCATGTGCTATGATTGGTCAATTTAGCTGGCCTTCTTTCACTGTAAGGCTCACTAAATTTGAAAGTTTTTTAGAATTAAAATATTACTTCTCTGTTTGAATCCAGAGATAATAAATATCTTAGCCTTTTCCTTTTTTGGTCTGTGCTATTAGTTACAAAACCTTGTTTTTTCCATTCAGATTTTTGGGCTATACCCTTTGTGTGTGGGTCACAAATCCAACAGGAAAAAAATTGGTCTGTAACTTACAGTACAACCTTCAACTCAGTTAGTAAGAGATATTTTTCCAAAATTAGATAGTGTAGAAGAAACTTCCCACTGTTTTACTTGAAGAGAGTATAATTAGCCCTGAAAGAAACAGTCCTAATTTTGATGAGAGTGAATTAACTCCAAAAGGTACTGCAGACAATTTTTCACCTTGAGCTCCCTCTTTCTCAAATTGAATATAGTTAAATCACTTTGGTTGCAAAAAATTGCTATTAGATGTAGTCATCATGAAAACTGTTGGATGCTTCTGATTCAATCATTTTTTGTATCACTTTTTCTTATAAAAATAAGTGCATGATCATATAATCTTGAAAAGGCACCAAATAATTTTATTTTGCACTGAGACTACAGTTCTAATTACTTTGCATTCTTTAATCGATTATAAATTAGAATTGAAAGACTGGCCAGAAATATATGCCGTGATGTTGACAAAGGCCCACTCATTGGATTGTGTGTACTAAAAGGAGGATATCAGTTTTTTGGTGATCTTATGAATTGCATCAGGACCATAAATGCTAATATGGGTAAGGTTAAGTGAAGATTCAAATCAAAATTTTGTGACTTTCCTTAAAAAATAGATTTTGATGATGAGTAATTATTCTTTGTTTTAAACAGATCGGTCAATTCAGATGTCAGTTGACTTCATCCGATTGAAAAGCTATGAGGTGCCTGTAATTAAAAATTTATTTTGAAAACAGTCAATTGTCTCAAGAAATTTTTCAAGAGCTTCTGCTCCTAAGTGACAATGCAACAGAAGTTCTATACTTGTTTATTGTAAACATGTTCTCTCTAAGGAAGATCGAGGTTGCTTTTGAGAGGCAGTTGTGTGATAGAAACTCAGTCTGTCCAATGGTGAGATGGTGGGACTCTTCATTCAAGGGCTTGTGCCCATACTTAGCCTGACCAGAGTCATGCTCTGTCTTTGGAGGAAACTATTCAACATAAATTACTGCTGAGGTGCTTCTCTCTTTGACCACAAGATTGAAAATCAGTTCCAGTTAACTCTCAAGAAAATCCTAGAGAGAATTTGAGAGCAAGTTATCTGTAGCTTAGTAATCATTTTAAGACAAATTGAATCTTTGTTCAGGATGACCATTCCTCAGGAGAAGTAAAAGTCATAGGAAGTGATGACCTGTCTGCACTAAAAGGAAAGGTAAGTGAAATTTGTGGCATGACTTATTGCTGTTGTTGTCTCGTAATTGTTGAGTTGATGAAACTGAGTTTTGCTCATCAGTTCCTTTATGTACATTGTTGTATTTTCAGTGATATACAGTTTAGTAATATCTTTGTTCTATGATGTGTGGTAAATAATACTTGTAGATAGATACATTTAACTGTATTTTAGATAGTGTCATGGTGGAAGTAAATTGGAAGAATTTAGAAAATAGAGAATACCAATTTCACTTATTTATGTAGACTAATAACAACTCTCTTATATTCTGTCATTTGTTGTAAGAACTAACACTGATAATTCTTTATATTTCCTCTCTAGCACATTTTAGTTGTTGAGGTAGGTTTACAACAGAAAGTAAAGTTACTTTTCTTGCATGCAAACTTTTTTATGTCTACTTCATAGACTTACAAATCCAATCAGAGGTTACCTTTTTTTTCCCCTACGTATAACATACAAGTTTTAAAATAACTTACATTCATTACTAGGAGCAGAGCTTGTACCATCTTTACCCTTCAACTCTTGACCCCATTGCCACTTGCCAATTTTGCTCCAGATAGTTAAAGAGGTCACTGACCTTTAAAAATTTTGGAAACCTGTGGGTCTCTAAGAAATGGTGTTTTGACATCTTGCAATCTCGTAGTATCACGAGACAAAGAAATCACTGTGTTTTTTATGCTTTTTTTTTTCAATTTTTTTTTTTTTTACAGGATATCATAGATACAGGTGCAACTATGCAGAAACTACTAACCACTCTTCAGAAGTTCGAACCTGCAACTGTCAAAGTGGCAAGGTAAAACTTTGATATACTTCTTTACCCAGGATAGCTGATTGTTTTCCTTTTTGGCAAAAAATGCAAAATTGTGGATCGTATCTTTGAAGCATTTTTTATTTTATTTATTCACTTTTATTTTTTCAATCACTAGTTTGTTGGTGAAGAGAACACCAAAGAGTAATGGATATCGTCCAGAGTGTAAGTAATTCCCACAAGACACAAAACTGTATTCTTTTACTGGTATTCATTTCATGTTTTTTCTTTTCTAGAGGCAACAAAGTTTAGTGTTTATGAAGAGCATATTTTGTAATTTGATTATTAATTAATTAATCTATTGATTAATAAATAGGCTATTGATTAAAAGGAAGATATCAAATTTGTTTCAACCAAATTCAATTTCAAGAGAATGCTCCTATTCCCATTGGTCACAATTTTAACATCTGTGTTAAAAGTGTTGTTCTTTGCTATTGGTTCATGCATCAGTTATGGGTTAGTTAAGAAATGAAGTACTGAGGAAATTTGGAGAGCACTCAAGAAAGTAGAGGTATCTATAGTAGATCTCTGCTACACTTTGAGTTGCTCTTGTGCATGATATGTGCTTCTTAAACTTACTGCATGCTTCATCTTGTGATGAATGCCAAGAACTGCTTGCTTCTCCTGTGCTCTCCTAACTTACTGCATGCTTCAAATATTATAAAATGCCTGCTGGTTCTAGAATCAATTATTGCTATGTGGAGATTTACTTTGCATACCTAAAATCAGAATCGATCTTCTTGAGCCAGAAGTACTTTGCTCAAGGTAGAGGATTAATTAATCAATTTTAATCACTGAATCAATTTTAAAGTTGTGTTTATTTTTCAGATATTGGATTTGAGATCCCTGATAAATTTGTGGTTGGGTATGCTCTGGTAAGTTGACTTGCATGCTCTGGTAAATTGATTTAAACCAGTAAGCTAAGGATTTGTGGGAATTAAATTCAGCCTGTGTAAGTAAAATGTAGAGACAGTTGTTGCCTTCTACCTAAAAGTATGGTTTGAAGACAAGAATTGAAAGTGACTCTAGGTGGTAATACGAGTTACTACTGGTGGGATGGGCATTTGTAGGATGGGCCTTCCAGCTAGTAACCTGACTTAACTTGTACCTTCTGCTTTGTGGAGATGTATTCTATTGAGGGCGAGCTAGCTCCCTCAGAAATTCATTATATTCTTTGAAAACATTCCAACTTTGTAGCATTATCAGGTATCATTCTTCAGTTGGTGAGAGAAAGAAATTACTACTGTATATATTTTGATGATAATTTCTGACTTATTGGTTGAGTTTTCAGTCTTAGTTTGTTTACAATACCAATACCTGCACATGTATGCATACTTATCATACCTTCACATAATGCTTAAGGTAACACTCTCTAAAAACAATGTATTTATCCTGTAGGATTACAACGAATATTTCAGGGATCTCAATGTAAGTTGCAAGCTTCTCTTTGCAGTTCATAATATTTTTTTGGTAAGATACTTTTAGGTGACACCAGGTTACATGGGAAGTTTTCTTTTCTCTTTAACAGCATATATGTGTAATCAATGAGAATGGAAAAAAGAAGTATGCTATTGAATCATAAAGAAAGCAGCTGATATCTACAGACTGTCCTAACCAGACCTTTCCAATGAAAAGCCAGTTGTGATCAAACATTCTCATCCTTTGATGCTGTAGTGGGTTAACTCCCAGTAATCCTCCTCACAGAAACATCAGGCATGATTGTAAAACAAACGCTCTTGCAAATTTTTAATAAAAGTAGAAAAAATTCAAAATATTTGTTTTTATTATTCTTTTGTTGGTATGTTTTTTTTTTTCAATTTACCACCCTCCTCTCGCAAGAACAAATATTCCCATAGGTTATCCCTTATTAGGTCCAGAAAGGTATGTGCCACTATTGAAAATACAGGGAGATCAGAATTGAGGTTGGTGTTAAGGCTGAGGATCAATCAATCTCCCAGTGACAGTCTCTCCTGGCGCTTTTGTTGTGAGTTTCTGCCGCGTCTTGAACCTAGAAAACGTTCCTCGAAGATTCCGATCGATAACGAGTCCCGTGAAGCAGGTTTGGCTAGTTGTGTCTATCAAAAACTGAATAGTTTTGAAGCTAAAAAAATGAGAACACAAAAAAAAAAAGAGAGAATGATCTACCCTGTAATTCCTTGGATGTAGATCTCAAAATATGGCTTTCGGACCCGAATTCTACCGAAATACTTCTATGATTACAAAGTTAGCTAAAGTTGTTCTGCGAGGCCATGACTGGTGGGCGTTGCGTAACATCCCACGGCTGCAAACGAAAAGCCGAAAGGGGATTGGGGTCCTTAAGGTGACTATCCAGTACCTGTTACATGAAATTCATTCCACTAACAAGAAGCAAATTTCAAGATGGCGCAGATCAACATCGCTAACCGAGTGTTCGGCCGGTATGTTCGGCCATTACAACGGCTCACTTTTAATTACTGTAACCAGGGAGGAAGCAGTAGAGGAATAAGGTAATAATTCAAACGATCTTTTCATGATTTAGAAGCGATTTTGATCGTAAATGTTGGGTGTGTGCTTTTCTGTAGGGAGTACATTGACAAGAACATCGTGCAGTTTGCGAAAGACAATCCTGGAATTTCTATTTACGTCATGGAGCGGAGTGGAAAACATCCGACAATTACTGGACACTTTAGTAAGTTACTTGTAGCAGTTATAGGCAATGAACGTCAGTCGATAGCCAATCAATGAAGTTAACGAATACTTTTATGTGACCCGATGCCAGTCGATGCCAATTAACTAATCGTATGCGATTACCGTCGATTGATAGATTGATTTTCTTATCATCGATTTTCATCGATTTTCATTGGTTTTATTTAGGCCCTGTAATGGGACTGAGTGGAACATATTTCATGTGTAAATCTGGCTTGCAATTTCACACCGGCTGAAATTGCATAGCACATGTTTTTGTAATTGAGTTTATGCATTCGAAGGCTAGGGTTTCTGCATGAACACAATCTCTGTTTGTGAGGAGCTATTACCAATGCTAAAAATATATTCCTTTCCCCCTTTAGTTGGAGGCAATAGCAAAGAAGTTGAAGTAAAGAATATGACACCAGAAAAGATAAAAGAATGCGTTACAAGCCTTAGAAATGAATCAGGAGAGAAAGTGGAGAAGATACGGAAGCACTGGCACACTGAGAATCCATCCATACAAGGGACCTGGAATCCTTTCTTGCATAAACCACCTTCTCTGCGAAAACATGTTACAGGGAAAACAAAGTAAAACTCTGGCTTCAGTGGATGTGCTACAAAGATTAGGTCACACATGTTGGGGAAACTTTATATGTTGCTTGCATTTCATGCTTGGACTGGTTGACTCTGAGAAAGAGTGAAGGTGATGAGGTAAATGTGGCTCACTGCAATTTTGACACACAATTGTCTGATTTGCAGTTCCAACATGTGTTTGTGAGCTTGCTAGGAAGCTTCTGTTATCATACAGTAAAACCCCAATAGGGAGAAAGGGGTTAAGTTTATAAAATGATTGTGGTGGTGCATTCTTGCCAGCTATTACAAGATAATTTGATTTTATTAGTAATGATGGTAAAATGAATTGGCCACCTTAGAGAGTTTCTATAGCTATAGTTTCATTTGCCTTTCATAGTCTGTTTTATCCTAAAATTCTCATTAAAAGTTCTCACCATACATTTCTTATAAAGATGTAAAAGACTGATTTTGAGTTTAGCAATAATGTGTTTAAAAAGATCTTTTTTTCAAAAAAGAGAGGCTAGGGTCCAACTCTGCACTAAAAGATACAATGAACTTTTATTAATTTATTAATTAACCACTACATTTGGCAGAAATGTAGATCTCCAAACTTCTTAAATTCCAAAACAAACAATTGACAAATTTCAGATGAAAGAAAGCTCAAAAAACTAAAACAACAAGTGGATGCAAAAGTGATCACCTCAATTTTCCAATATCAAGAGTTAAGTCTGTGGATGTGATTGGCCCATACTATGAAATCATGCATGCAGTGCTTGGAAACAAAAGATGTACCTAGGCAGGGAGGAGAAGGAGAACAATTGTAGTTTGGGAGGGGGGGTAGAGAGAGAAGGAGAACAATAATTGTTCTCCTTCTCTCTCTACTAATTATTCATAATCCCCATCCATAATTATTATGGATGGGGAGAGGAGCAGAAGGAGAACAATAATTATTAATAATTGTCATTATTGGGAGAGGTGAAGAGGTGAAGGACAACAGTTGTAATTTGAGGGGAGGGGAACAATGGTAGTTTGGAATGTTAAAATATATAACATTTTCAATAATGTTGTGGAATTGTTTTCTTTTTCTCATTTACTCTCTGTTAACATTGTTCTTGTAAGAATAAATTACTCATCGTTTGCTTCAGGCAATGAAAGGGTTTCAACAAGACTCCTCAAAGAGAAACAATCCATCCATTTAGTTCAAGTTTAATGAAATTGCCGTCAAAAACTCTGATTTTCTAGAGATACATATAACTATGAAGTAGTAAATAGGAAATTATACCATCAATCATATGCCTTACTTAAAGCTCGTAAATAAAGTGACAATAACATTTTGAATAAAAACAAATTAGTATGTACAAATACAACTTGAATTGTGTTACAGGAAGAGAACTTGCTTGGGGAGGAGGTTGGAAATGGGGTTTTTCCTGCAAAAGTTAAAACACTTGCACAATTATTTCTGGGGGATCATTTCTGTTTTTCCTGTTTTAGTCAACCACATCTAATATTACATTATAATATTGTTGTCTTTCATTTATTTTGTTGTGGCCGATTGTCTGGCAACTACACTAATACATTTGCAAAAAACATCAGGATTTTAAGTGCCCAGAGGTTCCTCTAGAATGCAATTTTCATCAAGTGCATTGTGCATAAAGGCACAAGAAATGGCTGAGAGTGACTATACCTAAAGCTCTACTTGAAGCTCCCTTGAGGCATATCAGAGCCTTAGATGAAGAAGAGGGTGGAGGGGCTTTCTTTATTACCCTTGTCCTTCTATATTGCCTTTATTAATAAATTCTTTATATGATGCATATTTCTTTGGTTGAAACATGGTAAATTTTAAATACAAACACTTATAGGCTTTCCAATACAATGAATACAAATTGCAACAATAAGTGGCTTAAACTAATTCTTAAAAGTTTCTTTTAACCCTTTTACTCCCATGAGTGACCAAAGCAGAATTTCTTCTTATGATACCAATACAATATCAAGCAGACAAGCTATGAGAGTAAAGAACAATATCAATTAGGGGATTATTAGTTGATCCAGTGCCAAATTCTCTGAATTAACATCACAAGAATTGTATGGCAGATGGTAAGGAGAATTACTAAAGAGGTCTTGGCATGTATAGAGTTAAGGGAAGGACAAAAAAGGGGGAGTCTTATAAAGAGAAGGGCTTAAATATTTAGAGATGGTTTTCATATTTAAGCATGTTTTTAAGAACTGAAACATGACTTGAAAAATTTCTCTCGATAAAAGGAAAAAATTCAAAATCAAAAAAGCTCATATTATCTTAGTCCAAGTGTCCTCATTTACAAGACCTCTCTTGCAAGACCTTTTTCCTAGACTTCTGTTTGCCTTCAGCCCATGCATAACTACTTGACGAAATAGGGAACACTTGAGAACCTGAGCCGCAAAACAAGCTCTCAGATCTTGTCAATCTCTGCGGCTCTTTCATTTGCTTCGTGTCTTCACAAACACCATAGCCTTTGAATGCCTCGCGGACGTTGTATGGCAGGGTTTGTTTCAGCGGTTTGGAATGCAGAGCGGTGACTGCGGGGCAACTCGTCCTCTTTGAAAACAGAACTCTGTTGGTTTGAAAGGGTGCGAGTGTGGCTTGTAGTGGCGGTGGCTGATCCAGATGAATCTCTTCCTCAAACCACATGCTATCGGTGGACAAGCGCTTCTCACCGTGAAATTCTTCAATACCAGAGTCTGCCGACTCGTGCATTATGGTCTGAAATTGAGCCTGTATTGGATGACAGCAGATGTACGACTCAAGGTTATGCACGCCTTCGAAGGATCCCGTAGAGACACGCTCTCTGTGGGGTCGGGCTGGGGCTTCAATTGTTTTATGCTTCGTGTTTGAAGGTGAGAAGGTACAGTTGGGTGTGGCAGCAGATGAGACATGAATTACTACCGGAACTTTCTGGCTACAGCTTGGCTGAGGATAACAAACGTCCTCGGGAATATTCCTCTGAACGAGAAAAATGGATATTGCTAGCTCTTATTTTTTTTTCCATGAAACACTGGCTTGCAGTGCAAGCGTATTTTTGGTGAGTGAGGGCTAAATACGGCTTTCTTGGTTTCTAAGAGCACGGAAAGGTCGGGGTGAAAAACTTTCACCAAAGGGAGACCCCCCTGGGACCATACAATGGGAAAAGGGGGGAAGGGGAGGGGAGAGATACCTATTTCATCCCATCTCACTTAAACAGAAATCCAAGCATGGCTGAGCGGCAAACTTATCACTAATTCATAACAACTTGAGTTCCTACATTAGAGGCCTTTCATGCAGACCAATAAAATACAGGACATATCCATTTCAGCTTAGACAGAATGGGCTCCTGGCTTGGACAAAAATTTCTGAGAACAGGGATGAAAGTGATTTATCCTCTTTTCAGTCAAAAAAGCAGGCAGTGTGGGCCGCAGAAAGACTGAACCTATAAGTTAGAACGTACCTGTCGTGACAGTTGCCTAATCTCTCTTAGCTCAATCATCTCGGAAGGTGTCTTTGGGAATTTAACGATTGATTGCGGGCTCAGTGACAAATCCAGCATTTCTTCTGCAAAACGAGAATTAACTCAAAAGTAGAAAACGATCACTTAAATTTACACCAATAAGTAATGGTTCAATACGTCTTTCTTTTGTCATAACTCTTTGTAAGTGATTGCATCTCTTTGCTTTAAACTAAGTAGACAGATCTGAGTGTCTACCATCTTCCATCTAATAAAAAAATTACAATTTCCTCGATTGTGAAAACTCCTATTTTTCACTAATTCACTTGCCAAGTTGTTATCGGGCAGTTCAAGAAACCAATCGCATTCAAAGTTGTAGTTTAAATCAACCAATCGCGTTCATAATAAATTGTAATTTAAATCATCCAATTGGACTTTCTCAGTCTCTTAATACAAATTTTCCTTTTCTGTCATAAATCGGCTATTCTTCTTTTCTCGGAAATTGTAATTTTTATGATTAATTGGTGATAAGACTTCGTGTCGTCCAATTCGGTCTTAGTACTATTACAAATACTCCTTATAATTGTACTATCTGGCGTCTCAACGGTTTTTAATCAGTTAACTAGTTCTAGTCCACCTCCCTCTGTTTCCTTGAACCATTGAACATCTAAGCCGTGACCAAATTAACAGAGAACAACAAAACAACAACAACAATAACAACAGATATGTAGAGAACATACCTTGGTTTGACCGGATTGTTTCGCTGCTGGTGAGCCTAGTTGGTGGATGAGGACTTGAGGATGTTGCCATTCTACACCTCAGAAAATCTTCAACAGTCATTGGTAAATTCGTATGCATTTTGTTTTGGCAGTGCTCCTCCACAGAGCTGCTTGATTTACCCTAACAAAAAAAAGAAGAAAAACTTGTTTATGTCCATGGCCGGTACTGTATGAGCCTTCATCATGAAAATTGGTCTCTAGAACCGCTTGTGTTTGGTTTCCCAACCCTCAATCGAACTCACTCTATCCTCTATGCGTTACCACGTTCCCTTTCAGTCTTCCCGTGTTGTATTTGTATTTCATATCATGATTTGTACTGAGAAACTTACTTTCTCCATGGGGCTGTTTCGGTGCCACCACTGAATACAACGCTGTCTGACGCTCTGACGAACCTCTGAGTTCCACGCAACAAATACCAAAGCTGCAAAAGCTCCCTAATGACGATGTACAGGGAACAAATTAACATACAAATTAACTAATTAACTAATCATATCAGTAGAATTACCGCTTAACTAGCTTAGTATGGCTGACCATTAACTTGACTAACTGACTATAGCCGACTTACTGACTGAAGAACTCTACGGACTGACAGACTGACGGATACTACGGACTGACGGACCGACAGACTGGCTGTCTGACCCACTCATTCACCACTAAAACAATGTATATTTAAATCAGTTTCGAGGTGCTGATCAGTAATAAATGACAGATGAGGTGCTAACTAAAAAACCAATGCCTCTTAAAAAAAAAAAAATAATCATACGTGGATGGAACAGACTTATAACAACATAATTTAACAATTTATATATTATCACTTAGTGCGGTTGACCAACTTTGCTCTCGTAAGAAATCAGTAATCAGCTGTCAGGACAGTAAGGCAAGACCGAAAAAATTTGCTTAACACTGAGTCAAGAAAGAAAGAATCATGCTGAAAGTACTAACTACGGCTTAAGACTACAGCACAGCCTAACCTGTAGTGAAACTACGGCTTAAGACTACAGCACAGCCTAACCTGTAGTAGAACTACGGCTTAAGACTACAGCACAGCCTAACCTGTAGTGGAACTACGGCTTAGGACTAGCACACAACCTTACCTGAAGTGGAAAGATAACCCGCACGACGTAATCAAATGCTGTATTTCCCTTGGGAATATAAAATATCGAAAGATATATGACACCCATCTGTGGAAACAAGATAACTGCTCCCTTGGCAGTCTTTCTGTGAATGGGAAAAATAGATAATAGTATTTTTAAAAGCTTAATAATCTTAATGCAGAAATGTTATTCAAACTGTTTTTTTTGTTTTTGTTTTTTTTTTTGACAAGCTCTTATATTGCGTCGATTCTCCAAAACGTCCAAAAGAAAGGATAACTTTTCTCCTTCAATATTTGCTTGAAAACTTGGACGAATTTTTTTTACCTGGCGATTTGAAGCTCTGGTGTGCTTGTTTCCTGCATTTTCCGCACCAAAGTGAACAAGGCAAAGATCATGATGGATAAATTAATCTAGAAGAAACAGATAAAGAAATTCGCGATATGTTTATAAATCTTTAAACCCTGGATTAAAGTTTCCCTGCATTAAGGGATACTTCCGCTGATATCTGCAGAATTAGCCTTTCTCGGGACAATGTCAGCGTATGAGCAACTGAGCACCTACTTTCCCTTCCTTAGCCAAACATTGACCCTCACTTGTTATCAGTTGACTGATGTTGGGTTAGGGGAGGGGTAGGAGCGCAGTTGCTCACATACTGACATTGATTCCAAAGCTCGCATAAAAGACAGTGTTGGATGACAATTTTACGAAATGTTCAGTCCAAAACGGACCATTGCATGTCATACGAAGAAGGCAACGTTGTATCACGTGTATAAATGTGGGTGATAAGCTTCTGAGGCATGCCAAAGACTCCTTAGTTTCAAAATTTTAATGCGGGGATCTTTGAATCAAACCTAAAATTCTTGAAGAAAAGTATCCTTACCGAAAGCATTATGGTTATCGGTCCGTACAGTATCATCATGATGGGCTCCTGACCGTGTGCACTCCAGCAACTAACAAAACCAATTGAAAATATCAGCAATTTTATTTTAAGTTTTGACATTTTCCCGTTCGGTGGACTGAGGTTTTAAAGAGGAACTATTCGAAGTCGACTCTCTATCGTTCTAGGCGCACCCAGGAGCGTAGCCAAGAATTTTCAAAGGGAAGTGGGGGGGGGGGGGGGTAGGGGTGTCACATTGTGTCAACCATAAGGTACTCACCAGATTGTCATGTCAACCTCCACGCCGTGTTTTACTTAATGTGACCAAAAAAAGGTTCACAAAGGGTGGTCAAGGGCAACTTAGTATTCCTTAGTTACGTCCTTGGCGACACCCCATAAAGATTACAGATTGGTGTTGCAAGGAACTGAGCGAACTCACCGTGGATCGTAGGACCCATACACAAGAAGAGAAATAGGAACATACACGGTGAAAACCAGGAAAGCTGGAAGACCTTTGAATGAATGTGGAGAACGAACACGTTTAGGGAACAAGAGCCATAAAGGAATAAAGAGCTGTTAGGTTGATTAATGGCGCCGTATATGCTATCGTTATGAAATAGAAATGCATTCAGGAACCAATCGTGCTTTAGTTAATTTAGACTGAGGCTTTAAAATTCTGAGAAAAGAGTTCAGAGCAACTTTTATATAAAACAGATAGCAATGAATGGTTTGTTAGAGTTATCTCAAGAATGTTAAAAGTCGAAATTACTGCAAACAATATTTTCAACAGAAAAACGCGCGATTTTCAGTAGAGATTGATTTCTGATAAGGTCAAGTCACCAAGGTTCACCTAGTCTCGTACCCAGGCCTTTTACAGCCAAAGGGATGTAAGCCGACATTTCAGTTACAGTAACACGGTACAAAATAGGTCCACCGGCACATAAATGGCGGAGCTTACACCGGTCTCCATCGCACGTAGCAACTAAGGGTACATCTATTCCCCCCGGATGCGCGGATGTCAGCCCATTACAGGTTCCCCCGTCGGGTTTTCTTGACGGTTCCCTAGAACTCATTTACACTCCTGGTCGAGAGAAGCTCTATAAGAGTAAGTGTTAATCTCGTACTCAGATCCTACCGTTTAACTGTAACTGAAATGTAGGGCCGCTCGACCGTGGGAGGTCTGGTTACGAGACTAAGTAAGTGTTTCACACAGAGACCCGGCCAGGGCCTGAACCTTGACCTCTTGACCCAGAGTTCAGCGCGCTGACCGAGTCTCCCAGTAACTCTCGCTTAATGCAAATAATAGTTGCCACAGAAATATGTGCGGAGTTTGATTTCTGATAACGAACAAAAATCAGGTTAAAATTATGTGCTCTGGTTATTTCTTTTTTAAAACAATGAGGGAAACGCCTCTTTAAACAACTTGTAATTCACACGTAAATTTTAAATGTGCCATTAGCTCCTTATGAAACATTTTTATTTATACTGACCCCATCCAAAGAAGAAATAATACCAGAAGTACGAATCGTTGTCGAAAGCCCTAATGAGTAAGCGCAGAAGAAAAACCGCTTCATTGGTCATCCAAGTGACCTCTGCCACAGCAAAGTAGCGGTTTAGAATCCAGACTCCTGTGCAAACGGTCTGCATCAATTGTAAGAGAGAAAAATAATTTTGATATCTTCGTGAGAAAACCAATAAGTAAACAGTCATCACAGGATCACTCCCACATTTTTTAAAAAGCCAACTAATTGAACAAGGTTCTTTAAGACGAGGAGCGATGTTAGTTTACCTTTTTTCGATTGACTTCCACTTTTTTTAAGGATTACATGTTTTGTCTGTTTGTTTGTTTGTTTTTTTGTTCCTTGTTGTTATTTTTCCTTTATATATAACAAGTAATCAGTTTGAAATCGTACCATTAAAGAGGCCTTGCATCATTTTAAAGTGATAAAAATAAATCATAAACTTTAACCAAAAATAAGTTATTTTTTTATCATAATACAACCTACTTGCAGAGAGTCTGTCAGAGTGAGATAAGTATAATAATCGATGAAGTAGGTAACAGTTCGCAATATGAAGGCCGTCAGTAGATTTTTATGAAGTAAGAATCGATCTTGTTGGTTTGTATCTCTGCTGAAGAAGATATATATCACAAGGAGAAGAAAGAATAAACGCTTGACTAATAAAATATCATAAGAATTACGATCAAGAATTGTTTGGGAACCAAAAACTGGATGGGTAATTGAGCGAATTTTTCTTTGCATACAGATTTTCAATGGAGTAAAGAGGTAAATAAATAAAGGATTGAATGAATGGACGAGTAAGGACGAAAGGATAAATGGAGGAATAGACGAATGAACACACAATAAATAAATGAATGAATGAATGGATGTACTATTGTAAGAACGAAGAACGGACGGACAGACATACGAATGTGTTGATTAATGGACGAATGAAAGAATGTACGATTGGGCGAGAGAGCGAATGGGCGAATGGACGAATTGATGAGAATCGACGAAGGAATGAATTGATATATAAAAATATGAATTAAAAGAGCCAGTTTTAACCAAGTCAAATTGATTAAGTACCTGCAAACAATTAGAATGATCATTGATGGCAGCATGATTGATACAGAAATCCAACTGAATACCACGAACACGCGACCTTCGTTGATGTACAGCTGATATAATTCCATTGTGGAGGCTTCTCCTGACTGGAAACACTGCGTTCGAGAGACGAGGTAAAAAATGTAAAGGTTAAAGAACTTCTTTTTTCTTCGATTATTATTTGAAAACTTAAAACAAAAAATAAAACAAATTAAATTTCGTAGGGGGGAGATGTAAGAAAATGTTCTGCAACTATGAAGTCATTGTCTTCTGAAATCTGAAATAAGACGTAACAGTTCTTTCAGTGTTGGATCACAATTATCTTTGGGTTCAAGAAACCGTATTGGGTTAATGGAGTTAATGGGGTCAATGAACAATATTTCGGTTGACAAAACCAGCGCTTTACACAAGCACACATCATTTATTTGGATGGTTCAATCAATCGAATTAATGTGCATAGACTAAAATTTGCCCTTTCCGAGTTCCCTCATTTTCGAAACAAGATCAAGAGCATAACATTTCTTATTAAAACGAGGAGTTTCGTATCAAGGGCCTCTTTCTTTTTCTTTTCCTTTTTTAGTGTTTCGGTCCTTTGCTTTTCTAAATAGTCAATGATTGTCAACCATCATTTTACATCTCAGGGATGCCAGCACCTTACCTTCAGTTACAGTTTAGCTATTCCCACGTTATGTAACATTATTAACGGATTACCGTGGTGTTCAAGAGGTTACAGTCTTTCATGTTATTGAGGACTTGGCTTGACTCCAATTTGCGACACTGGCTAATATTCATCCTTTCCCAATGACCACTGGCATTACAACGGCGATGAATGAGACCTACGCATGAGCAAAGGAGGAATAGGAAAAGAAAACAGAGAACAATAACAGCAACAACAAAAACAACTACAATAGAAACAATATTGAAAACTCGACTGTAAACGCAGGCAAGTGAAAATTTATTGCCCCCTAGACCAGAAACCGCATCATAATTATCCCCGCATGTACGTATATGTATGGAATTGAAAGCATATAAGGAAAAGAAAAATATGTTGACATAGAGTTTGAAATTATCCCGATTTGAACGAACTAGGCGCGCTTTAAATAGTCGTACCTAGTAATCATTATTTCTTAACTAGTCGTGTCTGGTAATTTCTTAGCAGGGGACGCAAAGTGATGAGGGTAACCTCTACGATGTCTCTTTACTACGCTTCGTTTCGCTGTCTGAGAAATTGCTGATGTGAGTCACTTTCATTACTTTGATCTCTTGAAAAATAAAAGTCACAGCCTACAAGCTCCATGAGAAAATCTCCCTCAAACCTGTTCGAATTATTTCAATAATCAAAATTCCATATCATCAGACGGCGGAGGCAGACATAGTGAAAGCTATAACAAGATTTTATTTTGATAGCTTACCTCCAGTTGTAAAGAACAGCGAGGGACATGGCTGGATAAATGTGGAGCCTGCAGTTATTTCTGGCCAGCAGGCACCAGAAAACGAAACATTGCACTTTGTAATATCTGAAAGATTGTATTGAATTATATTGAAAGACAAAAAAGCGACCCAACTTTTACATATTTAATTCCGAAGTAACAAATGTGCATTCAGAACGTGTCATTGACGGCTCTCTTAGAAAAAATATCAACTCATGTAGTGATATTAAAGCCGCTACCTATGGTTTATCACTTTACTCAGACCCCGCCTCTTTCTGTGTGCAAGGTTCTGCCCGATTGTATTAGCGACCGTGAGAGCTCTGGGTACCACATACCTGATCTCAACCCAGACCTCTCATCTTCTTCATATGATCGGTTGCAAAAGATGAAAAAAGGGTCTTTAAGCTTGGTTTTATGGGCAAAACACAGGTTGTAGTGCAAATGTTAGGGACCATCGAGGATACCTTGTGAATGTTAGTTTGAATACTCAGAGCCACAATCATTTTGGCCAATGACACACAAAATCGGTAGCGTTCGTTTTTTCAGCCGGTGCCAACTCAGGCTGGATCTCTTTCAGTGGACATAAGCTAAAAGGTTGCCGCGCGAAAATTAGAGGAGTTCCCTTGTTCTTTCGCTAAACGTATTCTTCCCGTGTATTTTCTCCTCTTTGCTCTTCTCTAAGCGACGAATAGTTAACGTCTTTAGTTCGAGATAGCATTAATAGCAAAGCATCTTTCATCGTTTTATCAGATTCATTACATTTAGCCTGCGTTGCCGTGTGTTTTGTAGAAGCTTTCTGGAGCGGCACTACCGCCTTCTCTTCTTCCCAGGGCATACAACACCACTAGCTGCGCAAGTTAAATTCGATTTAATTTGCCTCTTTCCATGACGGAGCATTAAAATAAACGAACATATTTAATGGAAAGTATGAACCTACTCATTTCGTCCTCCATGTAGTTCTTTGGATTTCTGTGACATCTGGAACGCTCCAAATTATACTTCGCTTCAAAATCGTTGCTCTCGGTAGGATGAAGTAAAAACTGACAGAAAAGATATGATAAATGTTTGATTTACTTTATCCTCCATGTTACAGTTCATCACTACTACTATGTGAGGCCCAATGCATAGTTGTCCTTTAGGACGAATATCGTGCAAAGTCGACAGTTTATTTGTTTATTAATTTATTTTCATTTTCCTTTCAAGTAATTCAGCTCGAGGTAACATAAAGAATCACTTTGATGCATCCATACGGTGTTCAAAAGCAACGGAGATTTCAAACGCGAAGCTCGTGAAAGAAAATCACAGATTACCGTGTAACACACATTGACAGAGGGGTTCGAGTTATTAGGAGTAAAACTGTTAAAATCAATATGAGCTGAAGGGAAAAATTATTGCAAGAAAGAACGATGTTTTAGTTATAGGGGGGTTTGAGCAAACTAAACCAACTAAATATACATAGAAATCTAGAGGAAACTAACCTGGGTTCGAATTGGCGCAAGATTCGTATTACCGAGGGCTTTAGCCATTGAGTATAAACTATGAAAAGTTATCATGAGCTTTATCAAAAACATATTTTCAGTCTTACCAGTGCGAGGGAAAACAAGATGGCAGTAAAAAGTCTCCGTGGTGACTCAGCATAACCCATTCTGGCGGAGAATACTCACGTATTCACCGATCAGCGTCCAATTTCTGTAAAACAAAACTACATATATTTTTCCTCTGTCACATGGGAGTATTTCTTAGTGGCATTCTGAATGACTTAGAAGTGAAGTTATTATTTGATAAACGTACAGAGGTACACGAGGTAGGTAAGGCGTTGATTACGTAACCTCTGCGAGCAATGCAATTAACTACTACTTATCGAATGCAAAAAAAGTCTCTCGTTTCTTTTTTATGCATAGTTTTTCTCGACAACTTGATATGGTGATCAAACCCACATTCGTTGACAGTCGCGAGTGGGCAAGGCAAAGAAAGTGACATTTTACTAGTTACGGCGAGATGAAGAAAATTAATCAAAGATAATAGAACTGGTTTAAAATCGGTGTTTTTCTCCATATGGCATCGTCTTTTGGCCAAGAATTAAAATTTTTTCTTTACTCGAACAAACATAACATTTGGCATTTAAATGACAGATTTCTGAAATTAAGATTTAAGGAACAGTTTGTCCGTATCTTCCTCCCCACAAATTTTTAGTACTAAGCTCTTATTTTTTCCCTCGAATTTTACGAGATTTTGATTTAGTTTCAGCTAATTTTATCCCGCCTCTGTTTTTTCCTGCAAATATTTAAAGACGTTTTCTAGCTTTCTTTCACGGGACGGATAGAAGTGCACTTTCGCTCGACTCTTACCAATATTCTAACGCGGCATATCACATCCCTAGTGCATCTCACGAAACATTGCATGTCGAATCTTTCTGTACAACGCGTTATAATGAAAACCGAATCTAAATTAACACTCACATACTACAAACGTTTGTAAATATAATCATGAATTCGTTCAAACTTATTCAAGTTTCATATTCTTCAAATTTTTTACCCGAGGCCGTTAGTCCCTTTCAAAACGTATATCCCTTTGGTCGAGTTAAAGTGATTACGTAACGAACAGTGTAAGCGTAAAAACGCATCATGATTGTCATATCCATCATTGAAAAATTAATTAAATTTTAACTGTAGCCGAAATTTTGTTCCTTCAGTTTTTACGTACCTTTGAATGTTCTTTAACTTTGTTGGATTAATAGTATTTAGTACGAGAGAGTTTCTGGTTTGCGCTCCAAAAGGCCCAAGAACTGACAAAAGGAGCGCTGTAAATCAATTGAAATTGATTTAATTGAGTAGAATTGACACCTCCGTTTTGTTAGTGTTTTTTTCGCTTGTTGCTAGGCGTGTCTTGCGCAATTTTCCTTTTTTTTTTGCTAAAACTGTCAAGTATCCAATCGCAACGTACAAATGAACGTAAGTCGTTGTTAGCCAGATAACACTCAACAAGAAGATCAATAGGTAAAAAACAAAAAAAACAAAAAACAACGATAATTATTTTAATAGCAATGATAATTATGAAAAATGATAATAATATTAATTATAATGATTATTATTATAATTATTATTATAATAATTTTTATTATAATAATTATTATTTCAATGCTGAAAATGATGGAAACGACAGAAACAATGAAAACCTTAACTCTGTTATATGAAATGTAATTAATTGTTTTGGCTGTTGAGGATAAGAAGCAATAGGCCATTTTACAGCTGTGTACTTAGTTGCTAAGCCTTTGATTTGGAGTGAAGCTGAAGTTGACCATGTTGTGATAGAGACCAGTATCTAGTTAGCATGATAACAAAGTAATTTACATTTTAAAAGCGGCAAAGTTTGTATCATAACAAGGTCAACCTTAGCCTCACTCCTGTTCAAAGGCTTGGCAACCAAACACACAGCTGTAAAATTCGAAAACTATTCGAAAAGGCACATTTCTCTGATCATGAAAATTATTCGCTTGTCTGTTATTCGGTGAAAAGCTGGTTGATTAGAAATAATTAATTATTACAAATGAAATTAATGGCTTCTGTTTTTGCGATAAATAAATCCTTGATATTGACTCAAGAACATCGCTACTGAGGTTGAAAAAACTTAACTGAAGTTATCTTCAATTCATTCATTGTATAACCTTGTATTTTTTTCCAAAGTGCTAAATTTTAATAATTTCGAATTTTTAAACATGGTGGCATGTTTTACCACAAACGCGGAACCAAGCAGAGAAGCATTAGCATTTGTTACATGTTTATTTATTCATATATCTGATTTCGGGGTATAGATAACATAATTTTAAACTCTTTTGACTGTACGTAAGACACACATTTCTCTCACTATAGAAAGTGGCGGAGCATAAATCTGCTGGAAGTATTAATCACCTCCTTTTAAAATATTTAATCCGATTCCATAGAGCGCCATTTGATTGAGTGACGTGCAACAAAAAGTAAACTCAATAAGCCAATAACAAGTCTAAGTGACACCCACGCACCCGGCGCCAAGAGCGGGAAAACACGAGAAACAAAGTCCCGATTGGTTTTAATTTAGCAAATCTAATTGGTTAAGAGGGTGGTGCTTTTTTTTTTGAACCAATCGCAAAGCGAAGGAAAGTAAAGCCAAAGTAAGTCCGTGATACTTTCGACACCCAATCAAAAGCCGCTATCAATTGTAATTCAAAGCATTTTCTGTGTTTTGGTCACAGCTTACCAATTCACACAGACACTGCTGTGTAATAAAACGCAGTTACCTCAAACTCTTGAGAAAAACAACAGTCGGTCAAATTACAAGCTTTTCACCCTGTCTGCTTTGACTAACAGATTGTCTTTAAAAATGGATACCTTCAGCTCTAAATGTAGGGCACAATATGATGGAGGAAGTAAAGAAAATTAAATAACGATTTCTTAAAATTGACAAACTGTTAATAAATACTTTTCGTTCATTATTTATGTATACAGAGTCTTCGACACATTATCTTAGTAAACGAATGAGGATTTCATATCAGAATGAAGCAAATCCGTTTTGTAGCATACTTTAACACTCTTGCTTCGTGGCACTGTCACGCTGTCACACTGTCACGCTGTCACGCTGTCACACTGTCATGCTTTATAATCGAAAGAGGGTGGTTTCTTGCAAATAACATTTACACATCACTTTCGTCTTCTGTAAGTACAAAAGAAAATCACAATTAAATGTTGAAGTGTTGTTTTTACTTTCCTTTAATTAATTTATTTCTACCGGTAAATTTATGACAGCTGGAGGAGAGAATTTCTTTCATTCTTTATGTTTCTGAAGGATTCCTATACCATGTTAGGTACATGACAAATACGCTTTTCACGCTTTTCCCAACTCAATATCCTCTAACCAAAGATCAAACATGGTGGCTCAGTAAGTGACTGCAAGCTTGTAAACGCGATCTACCTCTACATTGCAAGCTCAGAAAGGTGGAAGGGATTTCCACTAGGGTATGCCCTCGATAGTGATGTAGAGTAGTCTAATTCTCAGCCGAACTAAAACCAGTTAAAAATCAGGGTTGGATGTGGAATGAGAGTGATGAGTCGTGTCCAATAGAGAACAACACAATGACATGGCCAGGTCTCGAACCCAGACCTCTGGACGCGGTTACCTCTTTCTCTGCGTTTAGAACATACCGCGTGTTTTATTCCCTTGAAGAATACTTGAGATCCACGCTAAGCGATACTCCTCAGCTTGTTTGAATCTATCTGCGTGCGATGAATGGAACTCTAATGAACCTTAGAAAGAATTATTCAAAATTAGTAACACGTTATTCACCATTCAGGTTATTTACCAGTCCGCTTTTAATATGTCAGGCCAGGCAACTCAATTTCAAAACGCATTAACCACCAGTAGAACGAGCACTTGTTGAGCTATTCAAAACTCAGTTGACGCTTCGAACAACAAACTGGAAATTTCATCACTGTTGTCTGTGAGTTAGTACTATTTTTTTTCAAACCATCTAGCAAGTCCTGCGTCGATTGTAGTGACGGACTGCCACAACTGATCAAGGTGGAGATGATACACCGTTCACGAAAAAATAAGGCGGAAGTGGCGCGCTGGGCGAGTGACGTGCGAGGGGTTGCGCGTGATTCCCGCGTTCGTCCCCTGAGTACGCACAAAAAGAGACGCTCGTCGTGGACTCTACAAAGTAAACGAGTCCTCTCCGAAGAGAGGCTGATCTTACCACCCTCTGTAGATATCACTTTGTTGTGTTCAATTCGCGATCTCCTTCTTCGGGAAGCTAATTGTCGCGCCCTACTCCAAAAAGTCATTCCTTGAACAGAATCATTTAATTCTTCATTGCCTGTTGACGGTTGAGCATCTTGAGAAACACTTGCGCCTACTCTGGCTGTCAACATTTCACTCTCCAGAGCAAGCCCCATTTCTGGTAGCGCCATCGAGGCTAGAGAGTCATTATCAAACTCCTGACTTGAAGTCACCAAAAACTCATCTTCTGTTTGTTGTGGCGTTGAAACTTTTGTTGGGTCATCCTGTGTAGCATCGTCATTATCAAACTCCTGACTTGAAGTCACCAAAAACTGGTCTTCTGTTTGTTGTGGCGTTGAAACTTTAGTTGGGTCGCTCTGAGTAGCATCGTCAGGTTGGTCAGTCTGTTCAGGTTCTTCGGAATCCTTTGTTTCTGATTTCAATTCATTTTGAGATAGAAGTGCGTTGGACCCCACCACTTCCGTTGCAGCTGGTTTTGGCGGATCACGAGAGACGTTGCTACTGAGGGAAACCTTACTACCAAAAAAACCTTCATTTGAATGACCTTGATCTGTTGTGTCAGGTTTCTAAAGATAAAACAAAGATAAACACATAAACAGGAACGTTGTGTCAGATAATGTTTTAAATTTTTTTTAGGATTCAGTTCGTGAAGTAATTTCGAATGTCTCATGTAAGGCAAACCTAATTTAATAATTAGGAGAAGAATTTAAGAATGATAATCCTTCCAGTTAGCAAAAGGATTGACACAAACTTCCAGTCCTGTTCCTACCTCTGAAGACTCGACTTCTGCCCAGGCTTTCACTGCTTGTAGCGTTGGTGGGCACCAATCCCTTGGACCTGCTGACTGTATCCTTACAGGCACGATTGGCTCCGGTTCGACCTTGGCAAGGCGAAATTTTGTGAGATCACTCGAGCGAGACAATAAAGATCTCTCTGTGCTTTGCTTACGAGGATGTTCATCTGGAAGCTGGTCCCTGAAAATATTGTGAATTGTTAGTTGGCAAGGAAAATACGGTTTCACTATTTTTTTTTACAGGGAAACTATAGCGGTAGTTTAATACCTTGTTGGCTGTCGCAAAGATGCAATTGAAAGAGCTCTAGGAGGTACTTCCACTGAGGACTCTGTTCTTGTCGTACTTCTTGCTCTTTCCGGTTCATAAGATGGGCCAGGCTCTTCCTCATTTCCCGCGTTTGCGGAGTATGGATTCTGGGATTTAGTGGATTAAAAAGAAAAAAGAGACCCATGAGGAACTCCAGTTTAATGTATTATTTACTCAGTGGACGAAAACAAACTCTCCTTCGTTCGATTTTTTCCGAAGGCTACGTTTTTTAAACTTTGGGTTATTTTGAAAGAAGTTGAGGTATTCCAAAAAACCCCAAAAGAAATTTCATATTTCCAGGCATGCTAAGACAGTTAACGTTATTGTTTCTCTCGTCCCCAGTCTATATGTTGGATCCAACAATATCGGTATCTGCCACTGAGCTCAGGTAGGCAGAGGGGGCCGGCCACTATTTATCGCCTGGTGGAGGGGAGGGGTGGGGAGGGGGAGCTAGAAGATTTGGTTATGTCGCGATAAAATTCACCTGATCCACGGCTCTCAGGCTCTTTAATATTTTCATAACCACCCCATTCCCCTCATTGACAGTTAACTGGCAGTCAGTTTAATAGTATCCCCTTTATGCTCTGTTGGCTATGACTGACTCCATTCCATTCCCGCCTGAAAACCATGTGATCCCTCAGAATCCTCCACCCCCTTCCCCCGCAGTCGGCAAATAAAGACTGGTCCCTAAGCCTAACCGAAATTTCTTAGGGAAATCATACGTCCGTAATGCGTATTAAAGGCGGGGTATTACAACCTACCGTTTCTATCAGTATTCCGTATCTCCATTTCATCCAGCGTCGTTTGAGCGCTTCACGAAACTCCGCGCTCAGAAAAACACAAAATATGCAAACCATGATTCCCTAAAAAGAGAAAAAACATCAAAATGAATTCATAAGTAATGAGCACTTATTCTCTGACGAACAGTTTAATTAATTACTCAGTGCAGAAGCCCTCTTTGTCTTGCATGAATATATGTGTGTTATTCACCAAGCGCGTGGTTAATATGGCTGGGTATTGGCAAAGTTTCATGGATCGAGAGGAAGAAAAGTCGGCATTGAATATTTGTCATTTGAGGGAAAAAACTGAATCTTACCTGATCCAAATATAAGTTCTGTTTGGTGCTAAATAGCAAAATAATATTTTTATTTAGCATTAAAGTTAAACGTACCTGGAAGGGATAAGCAACAGCCACGAAATAATCGTAAGAAGGATTGTTCCCTGGCTTATAGAAAACAAGAAGGTAGATTACTCCCAGGAGTGATACCAGAACCACCAGCGCCTTGGAACTTTTCCTATCGATGCAAGCGGAAGATTAAAGGAACATCAATCGGGAAAACACATGTTTTTAACAAGTCTCCTTCACAGCCATTCTTTGGTATGTCACGCAGCGGTTTTATGACATTAAAAAAAAATAAATAAAAAAAAAAGGAGCGAAGGAGACTAGTTTCGGATGTGAATAAACTAAATTTTTTAAAATTTGAATCTATGCAGCCACATGTCACATTTTTTCCTATGATACTCACTTGATAGCATTCATTTGTGATGAATGAGAGTTCTTGAGTTTTTTGGTGAGCATTCGAATTACGTAGACTGCAACTCCACAGTTGATCTGTGATAAAGAGAACAAAGCCGCAGAAATTCAAAGCATCAACTGATTTTCTGATTAGGATTAAGGAGGGATTACGACGGCCTGTAAGTTTTCAAGTATTCGTTTCCTAAAGAAGGAGGATAGCCACAGTTCTGATTTGGGATCTCAGGGACTGAGCCGAGGATCCACCCCTCCCTAGTGGGAAATGGCATATATTTGACAGTTTTTTCTTCTTACCAGCAGCATGATGGATAATGGAACATACAACACCAGCATGTGCTCTGACTGACTGTGTCTCACCCAACAACTGAAACAAAATCAGTAGAGTAGATGGGTCAGATGATTTACGAGAAAGTTGAAACATACACACCCGATCTAAGTGAAGAAAATGAAAAAATTTACGATGAATTTCCAATGAAAAAAAAATACAAGGCTACGAATAAGAAAAAAAACAACAACAACAACAAAATAAACAAACAAGCGCAGAAATGTAGCTGACCTTGAAAAAACTCTTGAAATCTTAAACTGCATGTATGGAAGGTACACACAGAACGTCAGAAAACCGGAAAAACCTGTTATATAGGAAAGACGAAACGAATATAAAACAGTGTTGTTCTAAAAACTTGCAAAATGGTAAGAACATAGCATTTGTTATGCTATTCTGTAAAATTTTTCAGCCGCGCGAAACAAAAAGTGAATCGCGTTGAATTGATGAAGAGATGAAAAAAGGTGTGCGAAAAGTAGAAAATGAACAATTAATAATTAAAAATTAATAATTCTGCGAGTGAGTAGGTTAACAATTCGATTTACCATGTATATATCACACGGGTTTATACCCATTTGAATCATCAATGTAATCTTTTCCGGGCATTACTTTTGGAAGGTTTCCCTATTTCTAGACTGGAAATGGATGAAAATTTCGAACTGTTACTTAGAAAAAGTGTAGTTTATGCCTTGATTTGACCAAACTTACCCCAACCGAAGACATAATAGTACCATAGATATGACTCGCTGTCAAAGGGATACGCGAGCATGCGCAATAGAAAAACCCCTTCATTGAGCATCCACGTTATCTCCGAAGCCGCAAAGTAGCGGTTCAATAACCAGAATGCATTGCAAACGGCCTGTATGAAGGAAGGCATAAAGATCACTCTTAAAAGATTAAAAGTATAATCTGCATATCAGACTTACTCGTACTGGGAAACTTGTCTCGGGTGTTGTGTAGCATGTTAAACAACTTAGGAAACCCGTCCTTCCTCCTAGATGGAAGACTGGCATATCAAGATCACAGATAATTGCCCCTCCCTCCTTCCCCTCAATAAATTTTGCCAGATTTCCCTGGTTAAAAATTCATATCCCTGGGGGTGTGGGGAATGAGGAGAAGCGTTGCAAGATTTGAAAGTTGATTTAAAAAATGATGAAAGTAGGAGAACATGAAGGAGTCTTACCGTGTTCGAATCTGTCTCTCCCATTTTCCCATAGTGATAAATAAATAGAGTGATGATGCGAAGAATAAACGCCAAGATAAGATGATTATGCAAAATAAATCGATCATTTTCACGGCCCCTGTTGATGTAAAATTAGACATCGATGTCTAAGACAAGTAGATTATTTTTTCAAGTAAAGGGTGACTGTCAGAGGAAGAAAAACCTAAAAGTGGGTGCACAAAACACCTCCTTTTCATATTTCTTTCTTCGTAAAACTGTTTCATAAATTAGATGTTTAGGACCTACTTTCGAAGACAAGAAAACCATTTTAACGATTAGTAAGGTTTTCTTGCGACCATCACCTCACACGTCGACTCGATGGAATTAAAGGACATTAAAGATCCACTTACATGACGATGCAGATCAGTATGAATACTGGCAGCAGGACAAAACATTCGATCCAAGAGAGAGCGATATACAACCGCTGCACACGCTGAGCATGAGTAAGAGAGTCATCCTATGAAAGAAACAAAAGAAGCAAAATAAATCAATCAACAAATCGAGCCATTAATTATAAGTTCGTATCGATAGTTAAGTCAGGGTTGCACTCAATATTCGTGTGAAGTGAGAGAGGGCAACATTTTGAAGAGTTTTTTTTTTTCTTCGAGACAAATATTTTCTCTCGAAATAATGATAATATGTGACTGAAGTTCGAAAGTTCAAATGAACCATTCAAAGATTGCTTGTTCCATTGATTATTTCTTGATATGTGCGTTATATGTAAAAAGATTTTTCTTTTTCATTCACCTGTTTCTTCGTTGGTGTGTTGGATGCTTGCCTTCCTTTATCAGCTGCTTCCTTTGGTGTAAGTCTGTGACATTTTGTTATGTTCATCTCTTGCCAGTTACCCTCCTTATCACAACGGCGAGAAATATTATCTGAAAGAGATATTGGGCGTACGTTTACGGATTTTTGGGATGTACTGTATCGTCCGTACGGAAGCATATCGGTCTGATGACTGAGTTGAGAAGCATCTTTTGGGGGAGTTAAAGAAACAACGCTAAAGGATGCCATATATTTCAAGTTTTAAAACGTAAGTGAATGGGGAAACGGTATATAACTTTCAAAAGTCGCTAATCAACAAGAATCTGGGTATTCGAGTGAAGGAATCGAATTCAAATAGTGATTCTTGCGTTTACCTTTTGTCGAAAACAGTAGGAAAGGACAGGGTTGTACGGCTGTTTGGCCTGCAAGAGTCTCCTTCCAGCAAGCAACATCATAAAGTAATTTGCACTTCACAACACCTTTTAAAAAATCGAAAGTGTCAGTTAATGGGAGCTATGGTTATTTGTTGAATAGTCCGCAGGATTTCCAATTAAAAAGATTAAGTTAAGGCCGTGGGTCATGATGCTGCGTTTTTAGGGAGGATAGTGGTATTCTCAATGTGCCTCTTCCTCTCAGAAGTATCAAAGGGGCCCAAAAAGTTGCAGGGGAACGTGAACGATTAGTTTCGGAGATGACTACAATGGCGTAGCGTCGCGTTCAGGTGAGCACAAATCGTGAATGTCTGTTTACTTCCGGTTTGGCGGGAAAGATCAATGCATCGCGCGCACAAGCCTAGCAACGAACACTAGCTCCTCTTAGCAACCGGTGTGACTAGAGCGAAGTGCGTGATACAATGGAAAGGAACAAGAACCGCATTCGCTTCTTCCTTTGTGCGCCTATTCTTAGTTTTTTTTTTTCTCTCAAAGATAGACATCTGGGTTCGAGGCTACGCAGGAAACACTTTTTATCCTCTGAAAACTATTGAAGAGGTGGTAAGATAAAAGAAGAATTAGCATGTTACAAGTTAACCCGATGAAGACCTTAAATTCGCATTGCTGTCGCAATTTGTAAATTATGACAAGTTGCACTTCCCGCCGCAAGCTTACCTGGATCTTTAATGTAGTTTTGTGGGTTCTTTTCACAGAACTGTTTTAATTTGTCGTTGATGGTCTTAAGATCCTGTTGCACGGTTGATGAAATAAAAACCAACTAGAAAAACAATAAAAACACTCAAAATAACGCGAACTCAAAAAGTGAGCTAAATAATTTAAAGTTGGTTCCTCATTTCTCTACTTGTGTTTCATCTCCTTTCCTTGCCTCTCATCACACAAGCGTAGACAAACTTCCGCAAAATTTGACAGATTTTACGGTGCCCCTCCCAACAAGGTCGATAACTTTGATTTTACCATCCAAAACCGAAGTTTGGTCCATTTCAACTCAGTATTAACTAACTACTTACACAAAGAAGCAAAACAGTCACTCCGGTTTTGATAGACAAAGTCATGTTATCAACAACCAATTAACACGTCTCAGCTGTGCGTCGATACGGCTGCTTTGATTCCTCTTAGTTTTCTGTAATACAAAAATGAAAACGTATCAGTGAATTGAAAATGATTGGGGCTTCAGTGATTTGTATTTCAAGGAAAATGACGTGAATTCTAACAACAATAACAACAACACTATACAACGAAAGTATTTTTTATTTCAAACGAACATGACACGAGACAGGATTGCGTGTGTTAAATGGAAAAAAAAAATTCCTCTAAATAGCTGAACGATGAAATGCCACTGTTTCCTAAATTTACAAGGTATTCTCTGTACGGTGGTGAATTTTCTGGGCTCACGGCGTGAAGTAGAGATGCTGACTCTAGACGACAATTTCTTGAATGATTGCTTCTGGAGGAAGTTCAAATGCAGTGTGACTCAATTGTCCGGTTCAACTTTTTCCTAAGACGCAAAGTTTTCCAGCAGACAAAAAAAAAAATGACCTGTATTTTATTTAACGCAAGATATTTTGACGAACCGTTCGTCCGTCACAATATTTGACTATCCGGTGATAGTCAAAAACCAGCTAAAAGAACGAAATACTGAAGTCACAAGATAGTTAACGAAGTAATCACATGAAGATCCAACGTCTGCTATTTTACTTTGTCAACATGAAATTAAAATTACTTTGCTGATACAAATTTTTCTTTTATAAAGCTTAGTCTTCCGCTTTTATGGTGGATGACTCGGAACAATTGCGGAATGAAAAACAAGAAGGCTTAACATCTCAGTTATGCTTTCGATTTCCGGCTTTTTAATTAAAGCAACAGATCAACAGGAGCGTAAAATCAAATTATGACATGATCAGGCAAAACTTTAGAAAGAAAGTCGCTTGACTGTGGTAAAGAGAAAGAGGGTGTTTCCTGAAACATATTTGGTAGTCAGTGGGTAATGTATTAGCACAGTAACAGTTTTTAATTTATTTTTGGTCGCTATCGTGTGTTGGTCTCAACTTACAGCAGGCAATGAAATAAGAACGACATGCATGATCAGCACGTTGATTTGAAATCGCTGCAATTACACCAATGCTACCAAACTGTTCCGACGATTTAACTCAAACAAATATTGTAAAACTGTGGCAGTCAGTATTCACGGTTAAAACAGTAACAATAAAGCTTTGTCTTTTGTTCTTTGAATCGCGAGATAATAATGATATCTTCTAGATCTCAATATTACGACCTGATGCTGCTGCACCTTTGTTGGGCGATAAGGTTGAGTGATAACGCGTCAGTTCGTGAGTACGCGTCGGACTTGTGCAAGCTACTTTGATGTAGAAAGTCGCTGTCTTAAAGCCAGCATTTAAAAATCCAAAATCCCAGTAATGTTGCTCACGGATAGAGAGATTCTGCAATGTCTACATACACAATACCGCAGCTTTTTATAGCTAAAACCACCGAAAAAAAAATTTACACGACAAGAATAAATTAATCAACGCAAAACAATTGCGGAAAATTTGACATCACTGTTTAAGTCAAGTCAGTCATAAAATAGTTTCGCGGAGAATATTTATGACATGTTAGCAACGCAAAAGTGTCTAACTGTGTAACCTGCCTGCTTATTTCATAACGAGCGATGCTTTCTCCCTTCTCATCGATCAGTTCCTGTAGCTATATTAGCATATGTCATCCAATCTTGATTGAACGTGGTCATCGATTTCTACATTGCGCGTTTAGCGTTTAAGAGAAATAGTGCGTTGTTTGCCAAGGTGAAAACAGACAACAGACACTGTTTGATCTAAAAAAAACAAGTAGTTTTGAATTACCTCAATTACTTCACGCCGTCAAAACAGTTCACCCCTCAAAACCCATTGGTTTTCGTTACCAAAACGCCCTTGGAACTCCATACCTTTCGCTCTGCATAATTCTACCAAATCGTGTCATCAGAGTTTACTGTGTACACAATTTTCGATGCCAAATTGACTCTGTGTTCGATTGGATTCACTGACTAGAACGTGTTTACCGCATAGTCTGGAACGATTAACAAACAACATGAAGCGTAATGAACAGTGTTCTCTAAAACTTCCGGTGAACGAGCGATGTTGCATGACTTCCGCTTTTGTAGACTCCCACGCTACTGTTTTGCATCGCATTACCTGAACCGTACACATTGTTATTTCACCTATACTAGAAAAAGCAAACATGCCGACGTGCATAGCCACAGACATACTCAGAAAACCTTAAACTAGTTGAATCTATCATTTTTTTGGCTGCTATGACCCTGAGCGCAAGCTTTGTACTCTTTTTCTGGAACTTTGTACGTGCTGTACTTAACTTTTCTCGGAGTCGAATGTTTGTTGGAACTAACAAGCGGTGGGAAAAAGTGTTTTTTAAGATTAAAAAATCAAAACGAAGCGCGCCTAAGAGCATTTAATTCTAGTTACGCTCTTTTATATATTTTGAATCGAAAGACAGCGCTGGTTCTAATTGAATTTTTATTGAATAGAAATTGCCTTCTAGAGTTTTCAATTTAATGAAATACATAACAGATTTAAATATTGTTTTAGTCATTTCACCTTCCGAAAAATCTTTCTGATGACTCCTCTGAAGCAGCGCACAGAAGGAGAAGGAAAACAAAACAGACTTAAATAATAATAAAAAAAAAGAAAAGAAAAAAAAAGCAACGTCAATAACTTTCTCGGACAATTTTCCTTCTCAACACATTTGCATCCTAACTTATCGATGTGCATCTGTATTGTTTTCAAGATGTTCTTTTGTTTTATCTAATTTTAATATTTTTCTCACCGTTACTCCAGTTAGCTTTATCATTTTCGATACTATTAAAAAAAACCTATTAAAACAAGCGGGGTGTCCGAGTAGCTTGATTCAAAATTAGATGGAAAATGTTGCCAGAAAAAGAAAAAAGCACGCAACCGACTTATTAACTTTAGACATGGTGAAATGAAAAATAGGAATAGTAATAAATAAAAATATCTAAAAAGGGAATCGAGTCACTTTTCCCAAAGATTTGCGACACTGTCAGTAATTTGCACCGGCAAACCTTTCACGGAATTGCGATGATAAGCAAAATACGAAATATATTCATTCGTTGCATATCGTGTCTAAAATACGCACAACCTACTTCAGCGAAATAAGAAGAGAGAAATGAGAATAAAAAAAAGGATGAAGTTTCACGCTCGTAGAAGAAATTGCTATTTTCTCTCAATCGCAAGCAGAAATATACCGGTATTCTACACAGCTTATTTCAGTTGATAGCGACTCTTACCTGGTGTTTTTTTTCACTGTCAAGTCTCTTCGGACACTTCGATTGAACTCAAACTTGTCATCAACGAAAAGCTATTTGCAAGGCTTTACAAGACAATTAAATCAATTGTACTCAAATGAATGCAAACCCACCGAGGCTTGGCTGTGGGGGTTTTTATCGACTTCAAATAAACCACATTCTGAATGGATCAAGAAAACTATCAGCTGATTGCATGCCAGTTTCCCAAATTAAATAGCGCATGTTTTATTGGCTTACGACACCTCCAAGGTATAGGGTAGACGATTTCACTTGATTAATTGTCAACCTGCGTAATATTTAAAGTTTTTGTTTTAAATAAATTTTGATTTTTCTTGGTCTAAAACTTTCAAGGACGAACAAGGAATATGAGTAAGTGTCTCTGAAGAGTTTATTGTTCAATATAAAAATACTTTAAAAAGCACCCATATGCAATATTAACCAACTCGGCTAAAATCTGACATTGTGATTGCCATGACAAACAGTTTGTGATAAAATTCAATAAACAGACAAGTAATCTCAAACTCGATGTAAAATACGAGATGTCAACAATACGAATGAAATATATACAAAGCTAAACTGCGAGATTGAAAAACTCCACAAATCGAAAACGGGCAATGGGTCTCTGTAAATTCAAATATACTTTCGCTCGATATGGACCTGACATACAGTTCTAGTAGAAAAAATTGCGTTCCGTAAAAGTATCTTAAGGCAGATTTTTTAAACTAACGATTTAGTGTTCCTTCGATCTGTCGCTGAAGACACTAATCTGATGCTGTGTTAGTTAAAATTAGACACTGGCTCATATTTACGACTTTTTATCATTCGACTTAACAATAGAACGCTACCTTTTCCACTATACTGAATACACTCGTCCTTGAACTAGTAAAATTTCCCCATGAGAACGACTTTACACCAGAATGTTCTTTAAAATGTCTCTCTGTACAATATACTTTTTTAAAAACATACTCTATACCCTACTTCTGTGCAAATTCGTAAATTACAAATTTCTCTTTTTCGCACTATCTGAATTCTCTGGTTATTCATCAAAAGCAAAAGCGTCCCTTTTTTGTCTTGATTTCTGTGGTAAGGAATCTTCGGGGTCTTGGTAGTATCTGCGTGACCTCAAAGTATGTCTGGAAGGTGTTACGGCTGACACAGGAGTCGAACACTTAACTTTTCGACCTTTGAAGTGTGATTTTTCAAGGGGTGGTGACGCAAACGCATTGACGTCATAAATCCACGTGGCTCTCCGACTCTTTCGAGAAGAGCCCGCGAGTGGTGACGGGCTGGAACTTGACGAGCTGTTGATTAGACGAGATCTCGGCGAAGTTCGAATACTGGAAACGCTCTTCAACGGCTTTAAGGCTGGAAATTTCTCTCTGCGTTTTTCTTTCAAAGTATGTTGGGAAGGTGTTCTCGCTGACACAGGAGTCAAACACCGAACTTGTCGACCTTTGGAGCTTGAAGTTGCAGGAGGTGGTGACGCAAACGCATTGACGTCAGAAGTCCACGTGGCTCTCCGACTTTTTCGAAAAGGACCGGCGAGTGGTGACGGGAAGGAACTTGGTGAGCTGTTGATTGGACGAGCTCTCGGAGAAGTTCGAATTGTGGAATGGCCCTTCAATGGCTTTAAGGATGGAAATTTCTTTCTGTCCTTTTCTTTCGCTGATGATTGCACATTGCGGTCTTTTTGCTGCCCTACAATTTGAGAATTCTTGTATTCCTTAAGTGAAAGTTCCATGATCCGACGTATCTTGACCCGTTCTTCAATAGTTTCGTACAGAGCATTGTCCTGGAATCCACTTGGAGCTGGTTCGGATAAAAAAGATGGCCCTTCCTGTTTGCTCAGGAACAAACCATCAACTTCTGTTGTAAATGAAGTTCCTTTTTCGATATTACTTTCTCTCACTGATCGAAGTCTCTTAGGAGCTCCAGTTTTAACAGGGGTAACTTTTTGGGGACACTGGAAAGAGCAATCTACCTCCGTCGCTACATCTGATTTCCTTCGCTTCGTTGGCCTCCCTACTTCTGGCTGAAGGTCCTCAGATTTACGCTTTCGTCTCCAGTTAATGTTAGTAGACGACGTCACGGAGTCCTCTACTTGCTCGGAGACTTCTGTCTGAAAATTCTCTGAATTTAGCCTCCGCGTCCAGCTGGAGATGTTGAACGGCGACGTTACTGCAAAGTCATCTTCGTCATCTTCTCCGTCAGTGCTGCCAGCCACTGTACTGAAAACATCGTCATCCTCATCAAAATCGTCAGTATCTACTTCGGGTATGCTGTCCACTATGGACGTTTTTGCTGTACTTGGCCGTGAGTCAAGTAAGTTGCTATTGTGAATCTCGACTGAAGTTGTAGGCCTTATCTTTCTTAACACTGTGGCGGCTTTATTTTGTTCAATCTCCATATCTCCGTCAAAATGTCCCTTCCCGACATCTATTATCTCTATCTTTTCGACCACCGGTTCTTCTTCCCTTCCAATATTTTTCTCAACTACCGTGTCCTCGTCACTAGTTTTAACCTCCTCGATAGTGTCATTATCCTGAGTATCTCCCAGAGTGGCCTCATCAGAACCACCATTCATACTCTCCACAATGGAGTTGATCCTATAACTCAAATCTTCTCCTTCAGATGAAAACGAACCAAGGAACTGCGGCACATCAAAGCCATAAAAGTCCTCCTCCTCCTCGTCATCTGACTCAAACAACCGAGTAACACCAGATCGTTTCTTACCATGTTTGGCGAGAAAAGCTGCAGAATGGTAATCTTTTTTGATGCGTGGGCTGCCTTCCAAGAGTTTAATTCCTGAATATTTACTCGTCGCGCAGTAGTCAGCGCTTTTTATGCGTGGGGGTGACCCACGAACGGTAGTTATAGAAACATCTCCCAAAGATACAATTGTATCTGATGAAAAGGAAGGATCCGTTATTTTGTCGACGTCGTCAACAGCAACCTCTTGCAAGTTTCTCCCAGCTGAAAGCATACCAGACACACCCATGCTGTACTTGTCATGAGTGGGACCACTTCGAGGGCTACCAGAGGTGGACCTTAAATCGGCCTCAGATGAGAATTCTTTCACGTGAAAGGCCTCTCCACAACAAGGCGTGTTCTCTTGGATTTTTATCTGTCCCTTATTCCCTCCTTTCACCTTTTTCTTTGATGTCCTTGTTTGGAGACTTTGTACTGACTGAGATCTTTGTTTTGGACTTCTGAATTTTGATTTAACACTGGTAAAGTCCGTGGAAACAGTTCTCTCCCTCCGCTCACGATAACTCTCAGGGCTGTCGGGGATTTTGTGTTTTAACTTGGTCTTGTTACAAAGCTTAGAGTCACACTTATCTTGTTCTACGTGTTTTCTCAAGCTATACCTTCCACTTCCCGCTGAAGTTTCATTTGAAAAGCCTGATTTCTCCGAGCTTGCAGGAGAGGGACAGTGATCCAGTGTTGGCGTACTGGAGAGATCATTTTCGTCGTCATCCGAGAGAGCGTCCTCAGCAGGAGGTCCTTTCGATGACGTTTCTCCACTTGAACTCTGAATACTCTCGGTGTCAGAAGAATTTGAGTGTACATCTCGCAAAGGCCTTTTCCTGTTAACACACAACTTTCTACAATCAGACAACTTCACCTCTACTTGTGAGGAATCTTTCGAGTCATGAAAACAGCTCTTTGTGCTTTGGCTTACTTCGATATCTTCTGTAGTTTCGCTAACTTCATTTTTCGACGTGAGAAGTTTTCTTTGTGGCTTAGACTCTACACAGCTATGCGGGCAAACGCTCGAATCTACTTTCTTCTTCCCCAGCTTTACTTCTGCTGCTAGTCTCGGAGAATTCGATGAAGATGCTTTTCTGGTCTTCTCTTTGTCATCTAAATCACTGGGCGACTGTGTCATTGTAGCTGGAGCTGACTTAACTCGTGATCGTGTACATCTAACAACGCTGTCGTTATTAGCATTGGCTATCGTAGTTTCTTGTTGATCGCTCGACGCTTTTCCACTCTTTTTCGTCTCCCTTGTGACAATTTTATCACAGGGTTGTTTTCTTCTTCGTGTTTTCTGCTCTCCTTTTTCCTCCCCTGTTTTTGGCGATCCAGATCTTTTGGGTCGCGAAATACTACCATTCGAAGGAGCTGAAAGACAGGACATTTCCAGACTTTCCATCTGAGTGTCTTCCGGTATAGTTTCCGGCGAAGTATCGAAATTTGGTTTTCTGTCACAGAGTCCACCACGATTCCCACTTGCAGCAGAGCTACGACACGACCCCATGGAACCTTCCATTCCAATATCTTGTCCCAAACTTTTCGAACCACTTGCCTCACACGACTTAACAGCATTCTCTTTTTCATTTTCTGTAGGCATCTCCACATGAGCAGACGCATGGCCCCCATCCTCTTGACATGATTCATGATGACTTTCCTTCGTAGCTGACCTTAGGCATAACCTTTTCCGACTTTCCATCCTGATTTCCGACTCTTGTTGTACTTCTGTTTCAAGTGACGTCATCTTGCCTTTTTGCATGTCACTCTCTGTCGCGGGAGCTTCACGGATCATGATGGAATTTTTCAGCTTGACAACCGATGCATCCCGCGTACTTCTGGGACTCTCCATATCTACTTTTTGCTCTATGTCTTGAATTATTTCCACATGAGATTCATCTAGCTGCTCTTTTTCATCGCAACAATCGGACAACTTTTCTCTTCTAGCAGATCGAATGTTCTTTGATTTAGGACTTTCTCCTTGGGTGTTTTGTTTGCTCTCTCCTTGTGAACGAGAAGCATGAGTAATGAGATAGTCAACGCTATACTTTTTCTCAAGAGTTTCCATCTCAATGTTGCTTTTTAGTTGTTCATCTGCTATCTGATTTGTAGACTCGATAGTTTCACAAGGATTTTCCTTTCCAGCTTGCCTTAGACGTGTTCTCCCGATATTTTTATGTTGGAGCTCCAGTCTGGACTCGTCTGACGAACTAGCTTTACATTTAACCAGGTCGACTTCACCTCTATCAGAATGGGGTCTTCTAGGTCGAAGCTTCGTTCGGACAACGCTGTCTTCGTCACAACTCGCAATGTTACAACGAAAAACACTCGACTTAGGTTGTTGGTTAACTTTACTACCATCCTCGCCGGAAGATCCTTGTTCATGGGTGTGCATTTTCGCATCTGCACTCTTTTTCTCCACATTTTGGGCGGGAGATACTCTCTTTCTTCTTTTAGATTGGCTCTTCTCGAGGTCTTCACGAGATGCGGGAGAAGACGCATATTTATCGCTTTTAGAACACGTCGCAGTAGGACTTAAAGACGACGACCGTACTCTGGTGTTGGTTACCCGTTCTGAAGCTGTCTTCACACTCGTTTTCACCAAGTTTACACGCCTTTCTCTAAAATACCCAACTGTACGTGCGGATGCATCCTCTCCTGGGCTGTTCGTTTTGCTTTCAGAGCGTCTGGGACTGCTGCGCAATTCTCGCCTTTCAGCCTCTTTGACCTCAAAAGAACCTTTGCCGATTCTCCGTCCTGACGTTTTCCTTGGAGTATCATAATCAGTACAATTCCTCTCGGGGGTGGAGTTGGTGGCAGATGTGCGACAAACAGGTCTCTCATGCGAGGGGTTGATGGGTGTTTGACAGCCTTCATTTTCCTTGAAGCCTTGGTCTGGAGGAGTTTGATACACCGGAATCATTTCCTGGTTATTTTGCTTTGATGGTGTTTTTTCTTCAGCTTCAACCGCGACGGAGTTTTGAGAACCAGGAATTTCAGTCCTAAATCATGAGAACGGAGGGAAAGAAATGAATAAACTACACTGTACAGTTCAAGTAACTGACTGAAAATTTAAAAGCTATAATTATGTGCACACTTGTATTTATTTAACCTTCTGTAGTCAAAATGCGATTTTCCCAAACATTTAAAGATACAAAGCATTGAAAGATAGAAGTAGCTATGTTGAGAAGAGCTTTAGGAAATAATGCGCGGAACAAGTAGCCTTCACCAAACCTGTCTCGCTTTCACTGTAAAAACAGGTCTTAGAATATGCCTATAGATTGAAGACATTTTGCAATACCTTCCTGCAATATTTTCATAAGTTTACATTTACACACTTCACCCCCAATGGAGAAAGATACAGTGGGCGTTCACCAATATCTTCTGTTAAGCTGTTCCTTCCCAGTAAAATTATTTAAGCTAATTTTTACCTGTTTTCCTCTTTCTTTTCCCTCTCTTTCTGCTGATGTTTTAACAACATATTTTCCAAAAAGTCTTGCAAACTTGGTCCTCTTCTGATCAGTTCATCCAGGCTTTTGTAGTTAGATGAGTCCCTCGAAAATGCCTGATGACGGTCACTGTGAAGATGCTGGAGGAAAATTTATTACAAAAAAGGTTTGTTTTACGAAATTAATTTCAAAGAAACCTTTCTGTTGAAATGTGTGGGAAAAACAATGGTCAAATGGACTTCAGATCTGGATTTGAGCTAGGCTACATTTTATTATGTTGCTCTATTGGGAAAGACTCTTTCCTCTCAAAGAAAAAAAAAGTTATTTGCAGATAGTGGAGATAAATTCTTTAGTTTCAAATGGCTGGATCTTTTTACCAATTTTCCACGTAGAAGCTATTCAAAATATTAATGGCAGGAGTATATGTACTTACCATGTCCAGATCCTCGTAATGAACACAGCAGCACTCACAAAATCCTTTCTTTTTATTCCTATCCTCTTCAACATTTTTTCTGAAGAAAAGAAGAAATTATATCATGAAATCCTTCACCATATTGTACACACGGCCATAATAAAATAGTTAGCTGCCATCAGAATAGAAGCCAGCTCTGTTCTGGGAATACATGCAGAAAATATGGTGCAATAAACAACACCACATGAGAGTACAGCTTGACACATCTCATATATATGTACATGTGGAAATCCATACACGGTTCTGGAGTCAGCTATGAGCACCCCATGATTAACCCTTTACTCATTAACATCAGTATGCATTTCCTCCACACTGTTCTCTATACATTTCCTAAGGTGCTGATAAGGAGAATTTGTTCAACAATCAAGAGCTTCTTTGGTTGGTGATCATTTCCTTTACTCTCATGACCTTAATGTGTGATTCAGGGGGGATACTGAAGGGAGAAATTAGATGCCAATCACTCTCAGGGGTCAAAGGGTTAAGATTGTAAGTATGGCTAATTAGAGCTTAGACACTGTATGTATAAGAACACCATCAGTCAGAACTGTAAAAAAAAAAAAATTTTGCAAACTGCAGTCATCAACACACAAAATGCGACTGAAAAAATTATATAGATTAGTGCTATTAACCTTGATAAACCAGACCATCTAATTTCAGCAACATTTCTTACAACTTAAACAAACTCAACATAGTTATGCTTCTATATGTAATGAAGTGTTGAAGCATCCTTCTTAACATGTCTAAAGGTATCACACTGTATCAGGCACACTGAATTTTTACAATTTAATTTTTTTTATCTACCTTTTAGTCTTGGCAGGCTCCCTACAGTCATGCTCCAAGTCTCTCTTTGGAGGGTCAAATGGACCCCTCCCCAATGCCCCATCAAAGTAAATCTTTGGCCAGTCCTTCAACTCATGAACCAGGGGCTTGTAAGCGCGACTGTGATCTTCTACTTTGATGAATGGAGAGTGCAGCTTTCGTACCTTGGGTTTGACGCCTTGCTTGGCTACTCTACCAGTAACTAAAGCTTTGGATGTTGGTTTCTTTAGAATGCTACCATATCGCTCCAATTTCTCTAACATCTTTTCTAGTGAAATGATTTGAAGACCCCAGTTCCTTGCATTAGCAATGACATTGCTTGTTCCACACGTGTAGGTTATGGCTGCATGTGCTGCAAGTGCCTTGCCCCTCATATTATGTTTGGCAGAAGTCTGACCACTTTGTTCAGTACCACATGAGTCTGCACTTAATGGAGATGGAACGGCAGAACCTTTTGCTGATGAGCTACAGCAATCATAAAGGGAAAAAGCATTCAATACTTACTCACTTTTTAAATATACTTTAAAGAAAGCTTCACTTAAAAATCCTGAACCATGGATTTATTCATTTCATGGAAGATTCATTAATGGACTCAAGCTTGAAAAACTGTCATTTGTTGGAGATTTGTTTGTAATTGATAACATTCAGTAACTTGGCCTGACTGTATCAAAAATAGGCTATTTGTGGAATTCGTCCTGGCCTTTGAGTCAATCTAGAAAACTCAGATGGAGAATGTAGTAGTTTCTCCCTATCTGAATGACAACCACACACTGAAGATAAGCTTCTTTTGAGTGAAAACAAAATGAGTAAAACCCTTAAGTTAACACTTTGAGCCATAACAGTGACTAGCATCTAATTTCTCCTTACACTTTCACACCTGAATCACTCATTAAGGTCATGAGAACATAGGAAATGATCACCAACTAAAGAAGCTTTTGATTATTAAACGAATTCTTGTTTTCAGCACCTTTACAAATAGCATAGAGAACAGTATGGAGAATATGCATACTGATGTTAGGGTGTTAAGGGTGAAGGATATTTAGCCTTCGCTAGTAATTTGTATCATTTCTTTTTTACCTTTTTGTGTTTCCTGGAAAAGGACTTGGAATTGATAAACTAGGGCTTGGTGTTGAGTTGCTTCTTGGAGAGCAACGGCTGTCAGCATCTTTCTTGTTGGTGACAACACAGCTAATGTCTTTGCTCAAAAATTCTTCTACAGCCTTTTAAATTCATTGAAAACAATCATTAGCTTATTTAACAAAAGCATTGCTGGTATTACCTTTGTTTGCCGCCTGAAACTTAAGCCTATTCATTGAAGTTTTCTTCAAAAAGAACCATGAAAGACTGGCAAACAATGAAGGCAGGCTCAAGTTGTCTTTAAGAGAGAGGCATCTTGGCACCATCAGGGTACTAACAACCCCTTGACTCACAACTATTCATGCAATTTTCAGTAAAAATGTGATAAGGCTCACTTCTATACTGTAGTAACAAGCTGCACCCTAAAATTTTATTGTGATCTTTAGTTCAGACACACTTTCAGCAGCATCCTACATGAAGATTCATGTCCTTGATACATGTATATAAATGCTGTTACAGATAAAACCAGACGTGATTTAGCAAAATTTTGTTTATGAAGCAAAATAAGGGATTGGTTGTTTGTCTTACACATTTATAATGCTGTTGCTCTAACTGGGATTTTACAAGCTGTTGAATTAAAATCTTCTCTTACCCCTCCAAGCTCTTTTATGTGAGCTTTTAAGCTGCCTGTTTTGCGATAGTTTTCAAGATCCAAGTAGAATGTACAGTCTTTTAATGGTTCTTGGTGTTTCTCGTGTTGAAATTCAAGTCTTCTTTTACCTCTGGGACTTATTTCTAGACAGGGAAAATACCATTTCAATCATATATGAACATATTTGAACTAAAAGAAAACAAAATGCACCCATACACTCAAAATCAGCTATGACAAGTTTGGTTTTTAGGTTGGTGGACTGTGGTACTTGTCACCCAACTCCCATGAGTGATCAAGACAGAATTTCTCCTAAAAAGCCAATACAACATCAAGCAGACAAGAGATGAGAATTAAGAAAAAATCAATTAGGGGATTATCAGTTGATCCAATACCAAATTCTCCAAAGTAACATCATAATAATTGTATGGCAGACAGTATGAAGAATTACTAATAAAATTTGGGAGTAAATGGGTTAATATTAGTCAGGAGTAACTCCTGGGAATAAACCATTTGGGCCATCACCAAGAGATGTTTTGTAAATGTCCATTTTTCAGATGACCCATTTTTTCTCACACAGAATTCATTTATACTATTTCTTGTCTGGATATGAATTCTTGGGGGTTTTGGTTGAGAATATGATTGGCAAAATAATGCCTGTAACCAGCTGTTTTTTCTTTTCACAAACCAAGGCTCCCTTGATAAAATCTTTCCATTCTTCCCCCTTTCCCCCATTTTTTTTAGACCGAGCAACCCATATTCAAGAGAGGGAGGGTGATGGAAAACAAAACATTCTGTGGGGAAGGCTTAAGGCATAAAAAAAGTCAAGTGCAGCTTTCTTTCTTGTCAACAATTATATTACAGTGGGGATTATAGAAAATAATCAATATAGAAGTGATCGACAATGCTTTCTAGAAGGAACTAAAATGAAAGCATACTTAAGAGCAACCTGAGGAGGATGTATAATTCATCAGGAAAATAAAGCACGTGAATCAAAAATATAACAGCTGGTCTGTTTTATACACTAACTTCCAGCTTCAATTAACCTGTCGTCCAATACAATCAAAACACTACCTAGCGATCACATAATGTGATTTTCTCGTCACGACGCCAAAGATTTTTAACCAGAATAGTTTTAAACAAGAACAGCGGTGATATCTTGACGTTTGATGATTGTCTTCTAAGTGAAAGCATGTAACCGACGCAGTCAGAGGACACCAAGACGCGATCGGACTCAAAGGATTAAAACTTAACTAAATTTTACTCCGATCTTTGAAAATGTGGACGAACATGACAAAATTTAACGGAAATTTAAAAATTCAACGGAAAATGAGCCAACATCCCGTAGTTTTTGTTGTAAACAATATCACAGCTGCCATGACGATTCACACAGCGGCGTGAAAACGAAAAGACGAAACAAAAACCTCCACGACAAAGACGTCTTCGAGAAGCTCCGCTAGATAGGAGCCCGTAACAAAAACGAAAACGATGTATAAAGAATGTAAATTTGTGTTACTTACTGTACTTCTTTGAAAGTTCATTCACTGAAGGAGTTTTCGTTCTTCTTCGCGGACTTCGACGAAGACCGATTGCTGGAACTGACGCTCGACGATTAGAAGACATGATTTGGGATCTTTGTCGATTATATCGAACTCGTAATTTCGCCTGATGGAAGTTCTCTTACAGGTCGACCATCGATATCGACGAAAGGGGATAATTGAGCACGAAACCACAGGAAACGGCGTAAAATCTGCCCTTAACCAAAGCAGAATTTCAGCTGTTTCACACGCGAATTTCCCGGGCTAGTAAAAGAATGCAGATTTTCATGCAAGCGCGGGAAATCCCGTCATGCTATGCAACCTAATCCAAGCGCTGCTGACGTCAAGCGCCACTCAGCCATTATTTTTCGTCTTACGGCAGAGTTTATCAAGATAAACAACGCTGCATTATTTTGTGTTAAAATGAGTATACACTATGGTGATTTTGGATATTTTGAATGGCAAGAGGGAGGTTTCTGTCCTTTAAATTAGAGATAGTGGAGAACGGGGAAAATTAATTTGGGCGTGAGACGAACAAAATCTATGAAGGTTATAAATAGGGCTCTTAAAATTGCATATCTAAATCACATTTTGGTCTGAATATCTCAATAAAGTTAAATGAAATGTTAATCGATGCATTTGTGGTACTTTATGGCCTTCGGCCAAAAGTAATTGCGAAAAAAGACGCTTCAAAGGGCCCATGAAGGCGAAAAGTTTTCAGAGTTTATTCATTATACTACCCTCATAGGTTTTGTTCGCCGCATGGCTCTAATAACCACAAACACCTAGTGCGGTCCGCCTGTGATTCAACTTCCTTTCCCCCCTTAACTTCACTCTTCTTAAAAACTGGAGTTCAACAACAACAACAAATACAGCAAAATTTTTAAAAATTAGGACCAAAGTCTACATCCTCAGAATATGTCTCAAAGAATCAGAGCTTACACTCTATTGGTAAATGGCTGGAGGATAGTAAAATCAAGGATTCTCTGCGATGCTTTGGGGCTAATGGAGATCAGATGAAAAGGTTGTCACTCACTATTTTCCAGGCATCATAAAATAAATTATATCACCATCTGGATGTACAATACTTGCTATTAATGACTCAAAGATCACCATCTTTTGTTATAATTCATGTTTTCATTGTTTTATTTTTGAATAACTCCTGTCATTTGAACCAAAAATAAGGTTCCTCCATGGCAATAATAATAATTCAAATTCTCCCAGAAATATATCAACAAAATTAACATTTTCTTCAAAACTGGGAACATATCATTCATAACCAAACACAATTGGTAAAAAATTCATCAAGGGCACAGTCCTAAGCACTCTATTTTCACATAAGTTTTCAAAGGACCTATAAATTAATTCCCAGGATAGTTCTTAAAATCATAAATTATTTACACTGTAGACTGTAATACAACAATATAATAATTCTTTTAAATATTCAAATATACAATCCCATATTTGCAAAAAGAAACTTTGGAAATTGAACAGTAAGGGTAAATGGAGTCTAGTTTCCCCCTGAATTTTAGAATAAACAATAACCATAACTTTACAATTTCAACTTCTGTGTATTTTCACTCTGTAGAAGTATTAAAACACTCACGACATGCTTTCCTTGAATATCAGAGACTTTTCACTTGTAGTTTAGAGTTTCAGGTTGACTTCTGAAAAACAGTCAGGAAAACACACCCTTTTTTCATTGATACTATGTAAATTTTGCTCTTGGGATTACCACTATTTATACTTTGTCCACCTCAATAGGATTTCAAGAGATTTTTGTAGACAAATAAGTTATAAATAAATTGTTTTCATAGTCTTGACAGGCAGTAGTATACTTTATTAAGCATTGTTAAGGCCTAGGATGAGACAACAAAACCACAATATAGATATAAGGGAAGGGGGTGGAGCTGCCCATGCCCCACCCTCACAGAGGGGTATATTTCTCTTACTCTATAAATAATTATTACAAATTTTACATGATGGCCTAAAACTAAGTGAAAAAAATAGAAGATTACATGTGCTATCATGTTGAATACACAGGCCCTGCTGGGGTGTATGTGAAAAATGGAATGGTTATCAGTAAGCGAGATTGTCTCATGCGTACCTACACACATGGGAACACATGGATTAGAAGGTAGAATGAAATCCATTTCATCTCTCAAAATAACACAACTGGATGGACTGAAAATAGCTGATAAATCATAAGAATATTTGACAAAGAGCTCACATCACCTCTTTGCATGGCTATGTTAGAAAAATGCAGGGCATGTATGTTCAATGACACAATTTTTGCAATGTTCCCTTATGTACATAAAAGTCTCATAACTAAGGTTGCATTCTTGCAAGTTCAGGTACTGCACACTGCAACACTGAGCTGCAATAGTTCTCACCCCAGTATTGGTAATGCGGTCACATCCTCGTATACTCAATTTCTTAAGCTGAGGACAATGAATGCCAATCATGTGAAGTCCATTGTCTGTAATATCACACTTTCCTGCATCAAGAGACCGCAGTTTCAAGCAATTTTGAACAATGTGCGTCATTCCAATATCAGAAACAGCTTCGCATCCTCTGATGTTCAAGTACTTTAATTTGACACAGTGCTTTCCAATATACTTCATTGCTGTATCTGTTATAGGACATTTTGCCACACTGAGGTACTTGAGACTTGGACAATTCTTGGCAACTTCCTTCAGACTAAAATCTCTCACTTTGAAGCAATCACTGACACTGAGCTCTTTGAGATTTCCGCAGTGCTGTGCAATATGCTTGATGCCAACATCTGTCACACGATTGCACCTGCGCAGATACAAGCTTTCAAGCAAACCACAACTGAGACCCACAACTCTCAAACCCAAGTCATCAAATGCCACACAATCACTTAGGTCCAAATGTCGCAACTGAAGGAATGACCCATGATGTCCCACACCAAATCCATTTGCTACTGGAGCTGATACATTATTCACACAAGTACAGCCACTCGTATCAAGATGAGTCAGAGTTTGACAATTCAATAAAATGTCATGAAGACCTTTACTTGTGATACAGCAACAGCCAGACACATCAAGCTCCTCTAAATCTATGCAAAACCGAGCAACAAAACCCAGTCCTTTATCAGACAGTAGCTCACAACCATTTAACTTTATTGAATGTACTGTCATACAGTAACCCTGAGTGTCCATGGCTAGTCTTGCCAGTAGATTCCGCAAAACTTTGTTGATGTCGCTTCCTTGATAATTGGAGATTTGAATGTTCGACCAAAGCAGTGGATCCCAACAGAGTGTCTGCCATTTCCGACAAACACCTGATGCCATGCAAAGGTCTTTTGTTGACAAATAAGACAGAATAAAAATCAAAATATCTTCTGGAAGATCATTCAAAGTCATCAACCCAAAATTTGACTTTCTTCTGGGGGAATGTGGAAATATATGGACATCTTCAAAAGCACTGTGATCACTGATAGTTGTGGAGTCACTGTCATATCTTGCCCTGGGCAGAGGCGGCTTCACTTTTTCCAATTTTGTAATCCTGTTTCGTAAATGAGCTTGCAAAGAGTCCTTCCTTTTAACTTTACGAAGGTCTTCCTCAGGTGAACTTTCATTATAACCAAGACTGGTATTAAGTTTACTACTTCTTTGTGTAGAAGGCAGTGAATCTGCATCCTCACTAGCAGCTCCAGGTAATTTTCTGGAGGAAGAAAGAAGTCCATTTGACAAACCACCTTTTAACACAAGGTTCCCATGATCTCTCACTGAAACACTAAATTTATCTTTCTCAGAAGACATTGTGGAAATAGGTTCAGTAAAAGACTGTGATGAAGTGCTCTGGACACTATCAGTGTCTGCAGGCCAGTTGTTTGATTTGCGCCTTCCACCAGGATCCATCTGCACCTTAGCAGAAGCCATAATTCTCTGTGAAACTTCTGAAGTGTCTTTCACACCATTTTGTCCTTTGTTTTTACTCTTATTGCCTCCTTTCTTGTATTTTCTTTTCAAGCAAGCATCATCATATGCTCCTAATTCCTCTCTTTTCTCCATGTCAACAAACATTATTCTATTCCTTGCCTTGAAATCACTGTCAGTGTCTGAACTTGTCTTTGAGTTCAAATTTTCTCTCACGTTTTGCCCCATTTGAGCAATTTTATCAGGTGAGTCAACTGTTGAGGCTCTGTTCAACCTTATTTGAAAGTCAGGAGTTTGTTTTTGCCCTGTTCTTGTTTCCTGATCTAGTTTATGAGCTGCAACAGCACCCTGCAAGTGACTGCGAATTTTCTGCTCTCCATTCATGGTAACAAAGTCTCTCGTGCCATTACTGTCTATTTTTGTATCACCATTAGTGAGTCTCTGTCTGTCAGCCCTTTCTGCAGTTCTTGCTCTGCTTTCATTTCTTACATTTCCGTGAGCGCCCCCAAATTTGCTGGCAACAGAAGTGGAGCTTCCACCGTGCCGTAACTTGTTATGTCCTTGTCTACCTTCACTGTTTCTAAGAAACTCAGGCACCACTAGTTCCTCACTAGGAATCATAAGCCCCTGTCCACCATTAGAGGAAAAATCTGGGTCTTTCAGATCCCTTTTGACCACTGGAGATGCCCCATTTTCATGCCAACGCTGTTGCTGGGTATCTTTCAAGAAATCTGGAACTTCATATTCCTTCAAAGGCAAATGAATTGAACTTTCTCTAGTCCTATGGTTGCTGTTTATTCCTACAGAACCATTTGAAGTGGAACTACGCTTTGGTGTGGGAGAAAATTCGTTGGCAGGAGAATTCTTAGATGTCTTTCCTTTCCTTCTTTTGTCTTTATCTGAAACAAAACAGGAAATTAACTGAGCACTCTCATACTAAGTGATCACACTATGAGGAATACAAGTTCATTTGTAATAAAGGAATGAGGAACACTTTAAAGGCTCAGGACACATTAAGTGTACTCTGTGATTTAGAGTACTCACTTTAAAAACTCAAAAGATTTTGCTGTACAAAAATTTACAACAAAAAAATGAGAAGAAATCTAATTAACATATTCTCCTGGCTTTCATACATGTAGATTTAGAATTCATGACTTCTTGGGCTTTTGATTGCTTCATCAATTTAGAACAATTTTACTTTATTAGAATAATTAATTCAGAACAGAAAACAACTTTACAATCAGCTGAGGTTTTATATCAAGGGCTACAGTACAGGGTTGTAGATAAGAGCGAGCAGCCAGCAAAGTACACTGGCTTCTCTGCAAGGTTTCACTGGCTACTTTCATTGCTTCGAGAGCCTGTACAGAGATGATGTTTATCAGGTCTAAACTTGGGCTCAGTAAAAACATAAATTTGCCCTGCCTATCTTTTCTGAAAACATAAAAAGACTTCTGACTCAAGGTTCATTTAAAAACGTTCTGATGGGGACTGTCTTTTTGACAAATCTTGCTGCAGTGGCAAAAAAGTATGAATAATATGACGTTTTGTCCACCATGTTGGATTTTGAGACCCACAACCATTTATCTTTAAAAAGGCTCTGGCTACTTAAAACCTTAAAGAAAATCCTGCAGTAACAGGGAATTTAGTGTAGGTGCTCCCAAGCATAAGTAATAACCTGCCACTTGCCTTACACAGGTCAAACTGTATTAATGGTTAAACCAATACACCTCGTATATGTTGTAGAAAGCCACTCATTAAATGTGTGGACATTTTTTAGTCAAAGATATCTCTTTTTTTAATCAAGATATTTTATTGCAGAGGGTAGTCAGCTACTAGCATATATTTATACAACACCACAAGCACAGAAATAGTGTGATATAAAGAAGTTACATTGCCCCTTAAGATTACCTCATTTATTTGATATTAAATTTATTTCTCTCATGATGACAATGATAATTGTAAGTTGGAGATTAATTCATGTAGAGTAACTTTTCCTCCTTTGGGAAATAACATTGTTAGTAGCATAATCAGGATGGATTGACAGAGCTAAGTATGAGATCAACAGATTTAATCCAAAGAGCTTTACAAGAGAGGGAGGAACCTTCATTTACCTATTGTTCTTCTCAAAAGAGGTAATTGAGGAGACATGGGAAAGCATGGCATTATTTTATGCTTTACATGACATTGTTGGTGTTCAGAAACTTTTCTGTTCAATTCTTTTCTGCAAATTAGTGCATTGGAAATTAATATCTATTCTTTTGTCCATTACCTGTGACAGGTTATTTAGGTCTCTGAAATAATTAGTTATCAAAGATTTAAAGACTTAACTCTAAAAGGGTGACAACTAGATTATCAAATTCAGGTGATGAATCCCATAAAATATGAAAAGCATTTGCTCCCACTAAGTTCATTTTTCATAGCTATTGATTTCAACTGCTACTTATTACATATTGTCTGGGTTGTATTGGGTGATAAAAAAACAACTTCTTGAGGGCATTTCATTGTTGATGGTTTCAATTTAATTAAATTTGTGATTCTTTAATAAAGAGCAAAAGAGATATTAAAATTTGTCCACTAACACAATACAAATTCCAAGCCTTGCAAGTAGCTTGCTGATTTTTAATCCTGCAATACTTAATACCCACTGGGAAAGTTGTCTTTTGATACCAACATGTGAACATACCATTTTTTATTAATTTCAGTTAATATTAGTTGTTTTTTCTGTTTGTATTTCTGCTAAAAATTATTTTCTCTGGTGAAACAATGGTGTCAGCAACTACATGTAGCTCATTAGTGTGTGTGCAGTCATGTAATTAAGTTGGAAAAATGATAACTATCATAACTTTTGCAGCTCCCTACCAATGGAAGTTTAAGGGTAAAAAAAGCATAGATCTAGTGTAATTTCACATTTGAAATTATTATTCTAAACATTTATGAACAACAAGTGAATTTTACAATAGAAATTACCATGTGTGAGCCGATAAAACAAATACCTCACTGTCTACATGTGTTCAGGTCAAATTTTGCACTCTCATCAATTACAAACAGTATTCAAAAGTGAACTCAGCATAACATCTCAATGGTAAATTTTTGTTCCCCAAAATTCCTTGATGAAATCACCAAAATGAATTTTAAAGTATAAATCAGAACTCACTATCACATAGGTTGAGTTGAGTCAAGTTTATTAAATCCAATTCTTTCTTGTGGTTTTGTTTTCAATTGGATTTTAACTGAGTTTGTCTAGCTTTGGCTAGACATGTCGAGGACTACTTCAAATTCATTTGGAAATTTGAAACATTAGGACTTTGACCACTTGCTCCTGAATTCATAGTAATAAGACCACAAGATTACATAGTCTCCTATACCTTACAACTGCATGGTATGAAAAGAAATACTTAAGATTGATTCTCGGACTTGTTAAAATCATTGCATGATTGATTTCTATTGAGTGGAGCTTCACTTTGACTTATTTTCATATATCAAGTGATATAAATATTTAGCTGACCATAGCAACAGTTCAATTTGATCATCATAAGGCATAATTAAATAATTACAATCAGTTGGACAACACAAAGTAGTGATTCACATTAATGATAAAAATTAAGATGTATCTCAAAATTTGAGGAACAAAATAATCATATGCTAAGTAAAGAAATAAAACATCAATATGATAAACTTTTTATAAAGAAGTGTACATGAAAATTAAATAGGTTCAATCAGGGTGTTCCGTTTGTGCTCACGGTTTCTGCTGATTATTTCTACAAAGTATGTCAGCCTTTTGTTAGTGTACATAGCTTTGATCAAATATATCATTTCAAACTAGTGTCCATGATTATGCAAAAACTAAAATAAATCGATGCATCTGCTTTCATTTTACTCATGTTGAACACAAAGTTTGAAAACCTGATGTACAAATTTCATTGAATCAGTGAGGTATCGATATCAGAAATTACAAGCCTGTCAGAGATAAGTCATAACGTGTAGTAAACATCTCAACTAGCATTCCAAATGCAGTATGCTTCAAAAAGCAAATTTGGTAGGCTGCCATGTTAGATTCAGTTCACGCACCTTCTACACTGAATGTTCCAACGTAATGTGCAATCATTTCACCAAATATCACTTAGCGAGGGATTAAATTTAAATTGATTCTATAAAAACATCCTCCAACATGCGACAACAACTCTCTCTCGTTCGAAGTATATCCTTTAAAAACGCTCATCGTAAGTTATGAAAGATAACTTATTTCAACACTGAAGTAATATTGACGTAAACCAATATTATTCGACACACTCTTGAGAAATGAACTGTTTTTTCGCGGCTAGACGGCTTCTTCGTTTGACGGCTTTAGGCTACATTTGAATAATTAAGGAGCGAGTCGAATTTCTCGACATTTAATCGCAGGAAATCACAAAAAGAAAAGATTAAATGTACAGGAACATTATTTTCCTTGTCTCTCGGAAAACATTCTAGAATATTATCCGCCACTGAGAGCTGGGATTATAGAGGGATGTAACACGAAAGCAGTTGCAAAAGACAACGATCGAACGTTCGAAATGCTTTGGTGACCAATATTGTTGTAGACGGAATCCCAGATCTCGGAAAAAGCTACATTTAAGACGCACGAATGGTTTTTCAAGACCCAATTTAGGTTTTCCAATTGCTCGATCGCCTCTGTCTTTAGAAGAGAAAAGAAAATTTTTAAACTAAATTTCCCGACCAGGTTACTGACATGCTCAGTATTCCCAGCGAAGTTAGAGCGGGATTTGGCTAAGAAATAAATTCGTAAGTTGCTAATGCATCTCCCATGAAAAATCGCATTACAGTAAACGTACTATCACAGCGGAAAAGGAAATTAAAACAGTAGTGCGATGATGTATGTTTTCACAGGTCAGTAAATTGAAAGTATAATAAAGGAAAGGAAAATATTGATCATAGTAAGTGACAGACTAATTCTTGAAGAGGAAACATGTAAAGAACTTTCGATGATAAATATTGTGAGAGATAAATAGTCATTAGCGAGCTACGGATGGCGATTTTTTTCCGCTGGGAGAAAATTCAATTTCGTATTAATGCAATATATGAAATTTTGCTGAAGCAATAAAACGACAGAAAACATTCGAAATGAAAAGAATTCTGCGAATGCTCGATCAAAGCTGCTAGACTTACAATAACAGTAAAATTCTCCATATTGTTTAAACAAACTATAATCGCGAGTGGATTTCTGTGTTTGAAAAAGCTTACGCATTATGTACATATGTTTTTATCTGGCAAACAGACTTATACGGCCCTGGTGACTTACATGACAACATCAAGTTGTGCTGCAGGCAGATAAAATCGATCGATACAGACCAGAAATTTATTGTGACGCCGCAAGAGGTATTTTACAACAAAAGCCCGTTACTCTGCGAATTATTTACCAGGTATACGAAGAAAACTCCAGGGAAATAACTTAAATGAACAGCAGTACGTTTGATTAAGGCCTTGTTCTCCAAATAAATGGAGCAAACTCGCCTATAAGCTGGATAATGCGAAATAAACACGACCATTCCTTAATTTTCCCAAGCTTTCGCATTGTCATGCAAAATTACTCTTCACAACTAACCTTGTCACACTTGAATTTCAAGAATGCTTGCCCTTCTTGCGACATAAAACAGAGATATAATTTATATCTTACCTTCAGTACTTTTCCCTTGTGTATTTCCCATTTGCCCACAAGTAAAATCAACACTATAAAACAGATAAGGGCATCCAACTACCGCATCTTAACACTGACGTTGGTCTGTCTCTCACTAGTCCTGAGTCCCAACCTGTCAAACGCTACCCATGCTGTTTATGCGCAAACAATGAGTCCCAATATAAATAATTAATGTGTCGGATTACCTAAAAGTATGTAAATACAACAAGGGAACAATTCTTATAACAATCTTGTAAATATTTCGTTTTTTGAGGATGAAATGAAGAATTTTCATCAGTCCATCGAGTACGAACGAGTTTCGTTTCGTGATGGGATATCATGCGCACGAGTGTTACGATATTGACAGCCTGCGGTTAAGTGAGTTCTTAAGAAAGTTATTTCTTGCAAACTTGCTTCCAGATCAATATCCTGCAAACATAACTCCCCAGTGACGCAGTGAGGCTGTTGGGATAAATTAAAGGGTTTTTATTTTCCAACTCCAAGAGGTGCGTGTTTCCACTCTTCTAGCGTGCTATCACAGCGATAACAGGATAACATAATCGTTCTGACCTCAAATGGTATAAACTACTCATGCACTAACTCGTTCTTAAAATAAAGTTAATTATTGCGAGACATTTCTTCATAAAATATGGCATATCGTTGTTCAATCTTGGTATTTTAATTGCCTGCATATTTAACTTCTTGAAACATAAGTTTTTTACCGACTCCATCTTAACCTTGCTGTGGAATCGATTTTTTTTCCGAGAGTTTCTATTTTTAGTATCGACGAAACAAAAGTCGATTTTCAGCGCGAAAAAATAATTTTTGACTCCACAATTCTTAGTCAAACATGCAATTTAAGTAACTTCGAACTTAGCAAATAGTTTGCCAATACAGAGCAATTGTGCAAAGTTGCACAAAGTTCAAATATTTCAGACCAAGAGTAACATTTTATTTTATTGGACTGAAGTTACGGAAGCAGTCAACCGCATCAACAATATTGGTACACATCCGTTTCTTTTTTTCCAACTTTACCTTTCCACACCAGTTTCTCTAATTTGTCATTTCCATGTCTCGTTAATGTTTCGTAGATGCTGGTTGATCAATATTTGTGATGAGAATCAGGAAAGGTAGACTAAGGTACTATGTGAATTAGGCGTGGCAAACAATAAACCATTTTATAAAACAGTGAACCTTTGATCAGTTTCGTATTGATTAACTTTCTATAACTTTGTGTATAAATATCGATGCAAAGCAATATCGCGGTATTGCCGATTTCCGTAATTCTACAAATATTGTACCGAAGCCTAAAAATTTGCAACGGTGGACAGAATTTCATGAACAATTGATATTAATATGACAACTATAGAAAAATTCATTCACATGGTAATTATGCTTAAGACTTCACTCTCTACCGGTTTGCCGGTGTCGGTAATAACCCATGCAGGATGTTGGAAGAACACGAAAAATGTTTGCAAATCACAGGCTTGGGGGTAGCGATTTGCACAATTTTCGAACGCTTTTATAAAAATAAACTGTAGGCTCACTTAACAGGTACATTGAACGATAGGTTTTTTTGGCCAAAAAAAAAAGCCGTCGGTCGTATCTCTGTTATTTTAAAGAATTTTGTCGTTTGTGGTTGATTGCAATAAAGCTATACCCCTTCAGCTGTCGTCTAACAATCGTATCTCTTGTGTCTCTTAGACTGGTATAGCCGTAGTCGAACTTGGTATTAAGTGAATAAAGGGGTTAACTGAGTTTCTAAAGAAACTATGATGCTGCGTCGGTGGGTGAGTATAACTGGGTAATTTAGTGTTATCAACTGACAATCGCTCTGACGAAGGACTATAAACGCTCGAAACGTCAGCTTTTAAGCTCTTCACGATGGCCAATTTACGCTATCAACTCGGTCGATAATAGAAAATTACCGACGGAGAATGGCGAGGTGACCGCTGAATACAGGTTGTCCGCTAAATACGTATTCTACAGAATAGGGGTATGGTATTGTAAAAAATTTCATTTTATGCCATAACTAACCACTTAATTTACAAATTCCTTGCTCAAAAATACTACTAGCTTGATTTCAGAAGATAAACATGGGTTAAATATACTTGAAAGCCTGTGCTTAGTTTTATTTGAGTGGTGGCGCTTCAAACGACCGTTCAATACAGGCAGAAGGTATTTAGAAACAAGCCTTGGAATAAAGGATGACCACAACCACTTAATAGAGGTGAAAAGCACAGAGTTTAAGGGGAAAGAATTTCGGGACATTGACGATTGACTGCTTGGTATAGGGGTTAAAAATTTCAATCACCACCCCTTACTTTCCTTCCATATGGGATTCGTCACAAGCGGGACGGCTCGACTGTTCTACGCATGTCACTTGTTATCCGCAGTCACTCAGTAATTGATTTGTATGAGGTTTGAATAACTGAACTTGGCCGCGGAATTAATGGGTCAAACCAGAAAGAGCTCGAGGTTTGACCGTACTTGTCAGTTGAACGAATAACCTTTTAATCAGTGGTTACTTCTCGTTAGACAAATTTGAGGGGAAAATTGATCGATCTGTGGCCTGCTTCTCGAAGGCTCGGAAACTTAGCGGGCAGAATGTCATATTTAAAAAAACTAAATGTTAGGAAAACTAATGAAGTTCTCTGATCTAAAACCCGTCTACTCTCTTTAATTTCCTGATATTTTTTATTGCTTTAATTCCAAAAATATTCATATCTCTATCTGCAATGTACGGCAAACAAAAGACATCTTTAGTTTCCGGGACCGGTAGTAATTGAGAATCTCGTAAAATGGGCCAAAGGGAATGATAAATGGCAAGATCGGATTTAAAAACATTCATTTTAGTATACAATACACTCCCCATCCCACTAGGGGCTGTTTCAATAAAACCTTCACTTCCCTTCTTAATTTTTATTTTATTTTTGGGGGGGAGGGGGGGTTTGTTTGAAGGAGTTAAACAATAAAATGATATCGATAATATGAATGATGATGACGATGATAATGAGACTAATAATAGGATTGATCACTCCTTCACTCGGCCCCAGAACCACGGTTTGGATTCAGCTTTAAATAACAGAAGAAGACAAATTAAATGATGATGATGGTAATAATGATAATAGTCACTTCGAAGAGAACTTTGGTGTAAGGCAGTTTTATTCACCCCTAAGAAGAATTTTTCTGAATAAATAAAATAAATTCAACTACTGATGTAAACAGGAGGGTTTCGCGCGAAATATCTAAAAAAAGGTTCTAGAAATAGTCAACATTTCAAATGCGACAAATCTATCCAATGATAGCTGGCTCAATTTCAGTTATACTTGCACATTTCCACTTGGCAGTCAACACGGTAAGTTGTTCATCTTCTTCGGTGTCTCCCTCTTGGATCTTTTCCTCCAAAACGTATTCCCCGTGTTGTTCACAACCGATATCAAACCGATATTTGCCCACGCCCTGGAGGTTATCATCCAAGAAATTTCCCATGTATCTGTGATTGGAGTGAACGAGTTCTCCCGTGCCGTCGCGCTTGCCGTGTACCCACGATCCTTTGTACTTGGTCCCAGTCGCTGAGTACGTGTACACGCCCTGGCCGTGCCTCTGATGCTCGTACCAGTCACCCTCGTAAGTGTCCCCATTCACGTAGTAGTAAATCCCATGGCCATTTCTCCGATCTTCCACAAAGCCACCCTCGTATCGCGAGCCGTCTGGGTACCAAAACGTGCCCTGGCCGTGCTTTTTGCCTTTGACATACTCGCCGACATATTTGGCACCGTTCTTGAAGCGGTACGTACCATTGCCGTGTCTTTTTCCGTGTTCGTACTGCCCTTCGTACGTATCTCCGTTTGGCAGGGTGGCTTTACCGTAGCCATGGCGTTCTTCATTTTCGTTTCGGTCACCATCGTACTCCTACAGAAATGAATTAAGAAAATAAAACGTAATACAGTAATCAGATTCGTCGAATGGCCTTTGAACTGTATGTAGCGCTCATTTTTAGAAGCTCTGAGGGAAGGGTGGTCTGGAAAGTTTATGTCGTGAAACTCCCCATGGGATATCCTGCTCACAGCGGGAGGAAGACCCTTTCGGGGAGCCGGATATTTGAACCGGCCGGGAGCCGGATATCTGAACCGTGGGGTCCCTTAACTAGAGTTCCAAGTTCATCACGTTAGTGAAGGCCTGACTTAATTTCGCTCCGTAAGAAACCAAAAGATAACGTAACATGTCGTTAGGCTTAAATGTCCTTCTTCAATCTCAAAGGGGTAACCACAAGCGTCAAACAGTAAGCAATCATGCGTAGAAACAAACCACTTCACAAGAGATATTTCATGATAAACTTGAGATGCTGAATCGGCTGAAATGTATTCTCATTTATTCACATGCTCCACTCTTTATCCGTCGATTATCGTTTTAATCATCGCAAGAGAAAGATCACATACAGTTTCTTAGAATAGCTTATAAGTCAATTGACAATTTTAATAGTTTTATAAAATATTAGCCATAATTATGTGCCTTTACGAGCAACAAGAAAAATGTACTTTACAAAAAGTGTCATCAGTAAAAATCACTTGAAAATCCCTTGTACATCGATCACTTTAACATGAAGGCGAGTAAAAGCTTTCAGTTCGAGCGTCTCAACTAAGTTGACGCTTGGTACAGATTAACATCCGCTGAGGAGGGCAAAGCTATTGAGAGAGTTTAGAGGGTGGCTGTATTTGTTTATCAACATCGCTGTGGTATGTTGACTTTGACTGAAGCCAATTACTTTGCAAATTAAGTATGCACAAATCGCTGTTCCTGCCGGGATATTTTTTTGCATATTTAGTTATGACTGAAGAATGGCTAACTCGGCTGCGAAATAGTCTTTCGTCAAAGTTTTCTTCCTTTGATTAAAAGAGAGACAGAAAATTGCACAGAACTTAATGACACTTTCTTAGCTTAGATTGCCAGTCGACATTGAAAACCATAAGCTGTCAAATACTTATAATTTAGCGATCGATGCTGTCATTTTGATAAAATTGAAATGAAAGTTCAAAGACTTGACAGTTGACATTCGCAAGGTTTGCGTCGATTAAAGTTTATCAGTTTCAACACATTACGAAATTTCGGAGATTTAAGAACGAAAAGAGAGAAAGAAGACAGATAAAGGACGGAGCAAATTTTAGGCAAATAAAGTGACAGCTTTTGACAATTCAATTTTTCGCATATTAACCGAAAAAATTGCCGTTTAAACCCGCTCTAACTTACCCCAAGATTGATGCCTTCATCTTCTTCGAATTCTTCCGATCCAATATCAGACATGTTGATCTATGCGAGGAAAAGTAAACGGCAAGGTCTTGTTCGTGTTAAAAGCACGGCAAATATTAGTTCGATTTGTGTTTGCAGCGGCTCATTGTATCTTGAGTTGCCCTAGCAACCATTTGAATAAAGTCGAATTTGAAAGTCAAATGCGGTTCTTTGCCTCCAATAGGGAGGCGGTCTAAGTCCAAACTAACCGATGGTTACCTTTTGTACGTGACAATTCGAAAGATTGCAAACCTGTTGTGGAATCGAAACAGCAGGCTCAAGGAACTGGTATTACTGGCATTGACCATTTTATCGAACTTCGCTTTCACAAAAAAGGTACTTTTAAATTCTGCTCATTTTGAAATATTCATATATGTACAGGAAACCAAGAGAAAGTAATGTCCCATAATTCTCTCTTGGGGAAACCTGACCATTCTCTCCTCCGGCGTCAGGCATTTGCCATACATTTATAAAAGAAGGAAGAAAGGATTACCGTTTCCAGAGACGGAGGTTAGAAATAAGGGAGTTTGTAGATAGAAGTTTGGCTGGTATGGGTTGTATGACTTCTTTATTTACTCACTAGCTAATACCTTAAAAAAAATTGTGATGATCTGTGAGTAGAGGGCATATATTCACTAGGGAAAGAGGGGGAGGTGATCTTGGTAGGGGAAGTTACATCGACGAGGGGGCTCATCGCATACCAAGCGAGGTTTGTTTCGCTTTGTTTCTCTTTTGGAATCTGTGTTACTGAATCTGCAAGATTAGGTAACGTTTCAAAACCATCTCGAGATGTTTTGCTTTCATATGTAAAACAAAAATGTCACAAGTTCCATGTGAACAAATAAACCGTGACATGTTGTTCATGACCACGAGAAAAAAAAGGGTATGGAATTTCACAATTTTGCGTCCTGCCTAAGGTGTCTTTGTTGACTTGAAGGGTTTTAACCGCCAATAACTGTCTGTAGAAACATAACCGCAAGTTTTTCAGCTTAAGTTTGTTAAAAATAGGTCCATGAAGTCGATCTGAAACAGTTTACCTATGTTTTTTGGCCTTACACGGAGCAGGAAAACAAACGGATTTTGTCTGAGTGGATCAGTCATGGCTTAAAAGCCTTGGCAACACACCCTTAGAAAACCCCGCCGCTCCGCCTTGCCCCTCCCCCCAGGTCCGCAGACTTCGCTCTTTACTCTCTTGCCCGCTAAGTTTGTGCGATATCAGAATATTATTGTTTTACTCATTAGAATCTTCTAAACGTTGTGATACAACTGTAGTCCAAAGAGCACGAGTACTGCAATCGCCTTCTTATAAGCTTCCGCTCCTATGTTTTTATTTGCTTTTTAATCGCATATTTCATCAAAGTAAATATCACTTTTCATTCCGTAGATACGTCATATCAACCGCTCACGAGAGACGACTTTTCTGTGGGTTGCCGTTACGCGTGAAATACACGATGCTTCCTAAATGGCTGTTTCTGCTCCTTTCACTTTATTTCGCTGTGCAGATGGAAGCTGGATCGAGTTTGGGTAAGAGTCTTTATCAGTGCTTTAAGATCAAGCTCTAATGATGCGTACGACACAAATGTATTATAAAAGAAGACAGCCTTGACACCAACGTCATCCCAATTCTCGGCCAATCTTTTCCTCAAGATTCGACTTAAACTTTCCCCCAATTAAGTTTTTCAGTGTTCCTATTGAGGAAATGGCTGTGTCATTGCCTTTTCACTCGCTCTAACTGAAGTTCATCGCAGAAAATTTGCCATCTTCTTTGATTTTTTCGGATGTCTTCAATCGACCAATAGCCTGCGTGTCGGCGTTAAGGATTCAAGTCCGAGGAATGTTTTGATTTCGCTTATGGTTTGTGTGTTTGATTTCAACATTTTGATCTTAAACTGAATATTTCATCGTCTTCGAAGCAATTTCGTGTCATTCTGGGCAATTTTCCGCTTTCATCATTTCCTTAGCATTTTTTTTTATGCGCACGCCTTTTGCGTCGCACAGCTAAAGCTGTGTTGTGTTCTTGTCCCTGTGAACGGCCACGAAAATTCAGACTTAATTCCTTGACCCTTACGACACCACAAACGATTATCGCCTTTTTCCGAAACGCTTCGATCAGATACTGATTAACGATATGCAGTAAAATGATCACAGGCTGTACACCGCCGCGAAAATTAAAACCTGTTTTCTTGACCTTCTCAGCGCCGTCCAATTCCCAAATGAGAAGGGATTGACGAGATTCAGGAAAATAATCACAACCTCGTTAATTTGGGTAGTTCTGGTTTTTAAATTATAAATCAACGAATAAATCGATTTCGAAGAATTATTTTTATTAATATCGTGTTGAAATGGGATGTGTTCGTTGTATGGTTTTAAAGAAACCTCGAAGACAAGATACTTGAGGTAATTTCATTTTCGTTGCCATTGTGGGAACTGTCGCCGGGGTCAGAAAAATTATAGTCACTCAATCACGCCGTGTAAGTGTCACATAATCATAGCGTCACGGGATAAGAAAGTTCAAATTAATAGACAGGAAACTACCTAGGAATTAGCCATTTATCATCTTTAGACGTACATGCTTTATACTGTCTTGGAGAAAAAGAAAATCACTGCGTCAATATGCTATTCTTCAAAGGTCAGTGTGGGTATGATTGATGATGGATAATTTTCAGAGGGGAGGGGAAGGGGGAGGGGCACTTGAATAAAGTGTGGATAGGGTACCAGTGTGTCATGGAAGACCTTAGAACTTTGATCATCCGTTCATTTTGCCACTCTGTTTAAGACATTAAGATTTATAAATTGTGGCATATCGACCTTAGGCAGCTAAGGCGAGCACATTGGTCGAAGAATAATTTTTAAAGCTAAATGTAAAAACAATTCCGTAAGGACCACACACCGTCAAGTTGACAAGCAGTTCAAAGCTTCCGATCCTTCAAGAGGGTAATAGTAACTTGATCACGTGCTCTTAGATCGAATATGGCATTTTATCATCGCAATATCCCCTACTCGACCGGCCTTCGAGCAGGCCCCTGATATTTTTAGCGCTGCAGCACGTGCGGTTCTTCACCTGCGGCCTTGAGCAAGAGGGTCTTAATGGGTTTAACCAATAGCCGTAAAACGGTCAAAAAATTTATACGGTAGGCGTAAAAATTGACAAATTTTAACCTTTAGTCGTAAACAATGTTAACCGTTAAAAACAAAATTTTTAGTACAAAAATGGCACACGTTAGCCGTACAATGGCCACAATTCTAACCGTTAGCCGTAAAAGCCATCACCCCATCGAGACCCTCTGAGCAACGCGAGCTGGCGAGAGGGCTGCCAATGAGGGCCCCTCATGATATAAGCCATCACCCCATTGAGACCCTCTTTCATTGGAACTGTTTCGTCTCCAGTAAAAAAAGAATATAAAAAAGTTAATTTGAAAAATCCTCTCTTTTTCAGCCTGCATATCACTTGGAGAATCCATCAATGCCTCTAGTGGTCACATTTCCAGCCCCAATTTTCCCAACAACTATGGCGCAAACAATGTTTGTATCTGGAACATCACGGTACCCGATGGGAAAATCATCAAACTGACCTTTTTGAACTTTACCCTGATAGCGGGTGAAAACGATGACTGTGCTGGAGCGGCAGCAGATAGTGCCCGAGTCTTTATCACAAACGTTGCCTCTCATGGAGGAAAACCTAATGACTTTAAGATCTGTGGACAAAAGCTACCCCTTCCAGTGTACTCCGAGGGAAATTTCATTCAAGTGAGATTTGAATCTCGCACCGGCCCTGTAAACAAAGGGTTCAATGCAACCTTTAAGGCGATAGATGGAGATTCACGTAAGAGCTTTTCTTCTATGGTGGTTCACTAACTGAAAGTATAAAAGTAAACAGTGGAGCATGTGCTGAGCGAGAGTTTTGTTGAGTATATCATACAATTAATTAAACAATCTTTGAACAGCTATAGTATGTAGAATAAAATATTGCATGTAGTCAAGCCTTTCACTCGAACGCAAGCCACTTAGTGAAGTTCACGATCTCTATATTGATTAAAGCATAAAACCGTCAACATACGGAAGATGAACTGTGAGCGGTATTGGAAATTATCCATTAGAACAAAGTGGACTGTAAACCTCGTGGAAAATCATCAAAACCAAAACAGTTTTCGGAGAGAAAGAAGCTTCGTTAAGATTTTTCTTTAAATAAATTAAGTTTTTCATAGAAAGTAAAATGCATTTTCCTAAAGCTGACAGCCTTTGTTATTCTTTTCAGTGTGCCCAACAGATATGATCCTCGCTGAAACATCAGGTTCTCTCTCCTCTCCTTTTAATCCAAGAAACTATCCATTCAACCAGGCATGTAGCTGGAATATAACAGGGAAACAAGGATACCGTGTTGAGCTCACAATACCAGACTATAATCTTGAACGTTGCGCTGCTTGCTCGTGTGATTATGTGGAAGTTCAGAATAGCTTCAGTGATGAAGTGCCGCCTGGAAAACTATGTGGTACACCAAGGGATATTCCTGTCATATTTTATTCGCTGCACGAAAGCCTGAGGGTGGTGTTTGTGTCCGATGATACAAACATGGATTATGACGGATTTGGGGCAACTTATAAGCTGTTGAACTACAATCCTCCAAGTAAGTAGAGAAAACAACGTCATGAGATCTAAGAGTTCGCTGAGAGAATATGTTTTATGAAATAAATTCACCCATACAAGTAATGATAAGGAGCTTAGTTAATAAAATTGGAGGTTTCCTCTGTTATCAACTCAGGGTGAATGCGAACAGCTCTGATATATTGTGTAAGCGGTGATGTATTGGGAAGCTATGCCAACTTTAATTTATCTCTTAACAATCTTCATATTCTTGAATTAGGGGGTAAGTTTTTAAAGAAAATGTGGTGCTGTGTCGGTGGGGGAGTATAACAAGATAATTTGGTTTCATCAACTGAGTTTATAATGTAAATTGGTCACCGTAACGAGTTTCAAATATTCATATTCTTGCCTTGGGGCTACTTCCTTATAAGCACCATATTGGAATGTATCAGACTGAAGAGTATAGTTTTGAGCCGTTTTGGTTTGTATAGATTTTGGCCATTGGTCGAATCAACAATTAAAAGACAAGCATTTTGATTGGTTGTTACTAATTACTTATTGTCCCACACTCACTTGCTCCTTTTTCATTGTTTACAGTTTGTCCCAAGGAGGCAATCACTCTCTCAGGCAGCGGCAAAATAAGCAGCACAAACTACCCAAAGAGTAACTACAATGCGTCTAGAGATTGTACCTGGAACATTACCGCGCCAGCTGACAAAATTGTCAAGTTTAAGTTTACTGACTTTGTCTTAAGTGAGTGTTCAGCCAATAATTGTTCGGATTCTTGCTCTTATGTGGAGCTTTATGATGGTGGGTCAACAAGTTCGCCTTTGCTGGGGCGATTTTGCCAGGGGTCGTCTTGGAATGAGACTCAGTTGTCGAGTGGAAACCAAATGTTTGTAATGTTCCATCCTGGAAAAGCAGTTGCTCGTGGATTTGAAGCGAAATATGAGGGTGAGTACCCTCTCACGTTTATTCTGAATATCGTCTTTTATAATCTTCAAATTTTCCTCTTACGCGAGTTTGGTCTTGACGCGTTACGCAACCGACTGTGCACTAACTTTCAACTTATTTCACACTTCTATATTTTTAAGAGACAGACAGACTTTCGCCGCTCACCACGATCACGCTGAGTTACTCTCGCCTTCTTTTGAAAGAAAACGTATTAAACATTTCTATTTCACGTGGATCTCAATGGGGCTAACCGATAGCCTTAAAATGGCCAAAAACTTTACACGTTAGGCGTAAAAATTGACAGATTTTAACCGTTAGTCATAAACAATGTTAACCGTTAAAAACAAAATTTCTAGTACAAAAATGGCACGCGTTAGCCGTACAATCGCCACAATTTTAACCGTTAGCAGTAAAAGCCATTACCCATTGAGACCCTCTGAGCGACGCGAGCTGGCGAGAGGGCCGCCAGGGATCTGGCACTAATAATGAGGGGCCCTTATTATCAGTCCCAGAACCCTGGCAGACCTCTCGCTTTGTTCGAGACCTTATACTTACCTGCTCGCGAAAAAATAATCGGGCGGAAGCACTAATGACGAGGACCTGCGCACAGGCTGTTAAAAACTCGAAGAATTTCTATCATTTTTCCCTTTAGCCAGCCTGTCAGACGAGTAAACAAATACATTTAAAAATATCGGAATAATTCACGTCTCCAAGTAATTTCGAGGAACGGAAGTCAGGGGTTGGTATCTAAAAAATTTTCCATCTTTATATTTATATTCTGCGTTCTTATTTTCAATTGGTAAATTCCACAACAGCTGGAAGTGCGGCCTCTGTGGTCACTTCGTTTGTTAAGCCGTTTGTTAGTCCGTCATCGCCAGTTTTGCCTCTGTCGTTCGCATCCCCTAATTCATCTTCTGCTGAACGTACAGCATCACCGTCTGTAATGTCTTCCTCAGTCTACTCATCTGCTTCTCCAACTTCGTCTGCTTCTCCAACTTCGTCTGCTTCTCCAACTTCGTCTGCTTCTCCAACTTCGTCTGCTTCTCCAACTTCGACTGCTTCTCCAACTTCGTCTGCTTCTCCAACTTCGTCTGCTTCTCCAACTTCGTCTGCTTCTCCAACTTCGTCTGCTTCTCCAACTTCGTCTGCTTCTCCAACTTCGTCTGCTTCTCCAACCAGCAAATCAACTGTCCAAGTGACAGGTATGTGTATGGAATTGTGTTATTAAACATATTTACATAAAACGCTTTCCAAACTATTTTGTGTTTTCCAAAATAGCACATTTTTGGATAAATCAATGGTTTTTCTCCATGTTTCATTAAAAATGAATGAGAATTACGTGATTTAGAACATTGATTGACATTTAAGCTTTGTACTTTGCATCACATTTCAGTCAGTAAATCAGTTTCAAAAGGAAAAGTTTTAGTGTAATTTGCTAACCTGAAACAAGCCTTTAAGCTAACTTGTACCCAGCGGCCCGCCACAGAAATCGAATAATTGCAATATCGTCTCAATAAACAACAATCAAATAATACGATTTGTGGTGGATCAGTTCATCGGCATTACTTTCTACGCGGAACACTCTACATGCAACCACTCATACACTGGGTGTCCCAGAAATTCTGCGAACACTCATACACTGGGTGTCGCAGAAATTCTGTGACTACCCATACACTGGATGTTGCAGAAATTCTGCGACCACTTATACACTAGGTGTCGCAGAAATTCTGCGAACACTCATACACTGGGTGTCGCAGAAATTCTGTGACCACTCATACACCTGGTGTCACAGAAATTCTGCAACTACTCATACACTGGGTGTCACAGAAATTCTGCGAGCACTCACGCACTGGGTGTCGCAGAAATTCTGCCACCTTTCATACACTGGGTGTCGCAGAAATTCTGCGACCACTTATACACTGAATGTCACAGAAATTCTGTGACCACTCATAAACTGGATGTCGCAGATATTCTGCAACCACTCATAGAATGGACGTCACAGAAATTCTTGGACCATTCGTACACTGGATGTTGCAGAAAATCTGCATCCTCTCATTCACTGGAAATTCACCCATGACGTAATGGATACAGGAATATAGCAGTCGTTTCCTAACCTGTCAATAACAGATGCCACAAATATTCTGTCAATTAACTTTCAATAGGAATTATGTACAATAGCACATGGTTTTAATGCAATATGATAAAATTTAGAATATAAAAATTTTAAGAAAGTAAGCAAAACAAAATACAGTTCAAGTCACATCACTTTGTTATGTGATCAGAAACAAAAACTAAATGAACAATATTATTAACTCTATCAATTAAATAGAATTTTGTTATCTAGCAAATGAGCAATCTACTTTAGCCAAAATATATTAACAAGTCACAATTTCAGTCCTTTAACCTATTTTAAAAGATTTGTATATGTAATGAAAAGAGTACAAATACATCATTTGACTTGGTAAAGTTCACAAGGGAAATTAATGCTCAACCTTCAAATGAAAACCTTACACTCTTCACTATCCAAGGGGAATATGCTAAATTGACAGGATCACAGATTTGAATTAATATCCCCAACAATATTTATGATAAGGAAATATGTAACATGTGTGTCTCAATTAAAAAGGGCTAAAATAAGCTTCTAGAAAAAATAATCCTCTCTCTCTGTCAGCTGCAACAATGTTTCCCGAATAGGAAAAAAAATCAAACCGTGCCATGTTGTCTAATGAGTGACAAACCGATGAAAGGGAAAACGTACTGGAGAACCACTCCACAAAGCCATTTTGAGGGCGCCTTCTGATTTTGCCGGGTTCTACACGGAAAACAACGACGGAATCCAAGAACTGAAATAATTCACTAATTTTTAGCCAAGTGCATTTCAACCAAAATCAACTATGTATCGTATCAGTTTTCGCGACAACAAAATTGGCCCAAAACGTGCCTCTATCCAAAGTTTGTGATTTCTACATCTCCAACGAGGACTTAAAACATACAAGACACAAAATAAGTGATATTGTAGACTAAGACATGACGATTCGATAAGCATTTAGTAAAATTGTATCTATATCGGTGATCTCGCAAACATGCGCCTGGCAAACAAAGTTTCGCTCAGACCACTTATTGTTACCTGATCGCTTTGACGAAAGGCGAACGCTCGAAACGTCGGCTTTGAAACTCTTTACGGTGGCCAACTTTTTACGTTATCAACTCAGTTGATAATACTAAATTACATTTATCGTTACGATACGTTACGATTTAAGTTCGCGCTACCTGTCATTTGTTAAATCGTGTGGAAAAAAATAAGGTAGGTGCTTTGAAATGCATGTATATTGCACACTTCTGACCTCTTATCAACCCTTAGATTTGACTTATCGGCACTGAACTGACTGCGCGTAATACTTTGTATTCAGGTGTTCCTAACTTTACCTTCCATTTCTAATTGACTCCCTAAATCCAGAATTATTTCTCCATAAATGAAAGATTCTGCACTCAAAGAATTGTTTGAGTCATCCAAGTCAACCCACCGATCTTCGTTGGGAAGTCTTCCCTTTGGTGGTGATTCCGGAATCATAAAAATCAACATAGCTCGTAGAACTGGGAGATGTTTGCGGTGTACTCGCCATCATCGGTTGAAATATTTTTGTAGGACGGATACAAGTTAACTCCACCAAGAGTGACAAGAGCGCTTAGCAATCAAAAAAGACAAAAGCTCGATTATTAAGATATCATGAGCGGATGTTGGCGGTTTGTAAAACAATAGGTTGAAAGAACTTTTGTCCCTCATTAGTGAAATTGCACAGTGAACAGCTTACGAGTTCTAGTCGAAATACTAAACCTTTTTTTCGCCGATTAGGTACATAGTGCATATGAATGGACACTTCATATCTTTGACTAGGCCTACCGTGCGCGATAAGCGTGAGAAAGTCATTATCGATTAAGCGAAACCTTAAGCTTTTCGTCACGGCTCATAAGTTATATAATTAACTTTACTTGAGTGCATGCCAGTGTTGCTATTGAAAAACATTTATCTCATATGAATTAATGACGATATCGTCACTCGGTAAAGGTGATGTAAATTCGGTACTAAGTGTCCTCATTCCAAGGTCTTCTAACTTTAAATTTCTTTAAAAATGAACGAATCATCTTATTCTGCAACAGATGAGCTATTTATTCCAAGACAGATTTACTTCCATCTTTTCTTTGATTAAACGAAATTTTAAAAAAAGTTAAAAACAAACCTTTTTAAGAATCTTAAATGTGTACAAAATTTAACTAAACGATTTTTCATTCTTTTTTCTTTCAACAACTCCCCTTTTGGAATTTGATTAAAGGCCTGAGTTATAACTAGTTTTATTTAATAAAGCGGCTATAGGCCTCTGTTAAAAGCCTTTAGTTTCCAAACTGTGGAGTAATTTTCACTAGTTTATCCTGTAATTCAAAAAGCATTGGACGTCAAACCTTGCAGAAGTTCTGCAGCCCTGCAGAATTTCTGCATCATTGGACGCCATACTATGCAGAATTTCTGCATGGTTGGGCCGTCAAACCTTGCAGAATTTCTGCAGCATATGACGTCGTACCTTGCAGAATTTCTGCAGCATTAGACGCCATACCATGCAGGATTTCTGCAGCTTTGGACGTCAAACCTTGCAGAATTTTTGCAGTACGGGTCGTAATACCAAGTCAAATAAAACTAAAAAAAAAAACTTGAAAAAAAACGCTTAAATATATTGAGGGCTAAAATCATAGACTTAATCGTTCCATTTTTAAAAGTGCAGAGCATTATGTGCACTTTGACCAGAGTTAACAACCAACGCAGTTAAAAATTGATTATTTGTATGAGTAAAATTGACCGAAATTTAACTTCCCGTTGAATTATACAAAATGTTGCTCTTTTAAAGCAACACATTTCTTAATCCGTGAAAACTAAAGCATTTTGCTTTTATTACATAGGAGAAATTTCCGTGTTTTCTACCTAAATAGTGCTGCTTTGAGGCCAACATTTCACTGTGTCTGGGAAAGAGCCATTTTTCACGGAAAATGCTATTTTGGAAAACACAAAATAGTTTGCAAAGCGTTAATTAATTAGTAAGAAATTTAAAGTTAGGGGTTCTCAGTGAATGATAACGGCGCCTATCACACTTGACTACAGTGTTCCATAAAATTGTGTCTGAGATATTTTTTTTCTTTACGCTTCTACGTTGCCATCGATTTTCGCATCGCCATACCTAAGTTGTCGCAGTAATCAGGTAAGAAAGCGCTCACTGGATCTAGCAAAAATTCGACGTCAATCTTAAGTTAGCACTGTAACCTCTAGAGTTTATCAACCATTTGTTTGACCCAATATGTCCTAAACCTTAGCATTGGCACTTGTGATGTACTTATAACCTTTCTCGACGAAGCGCAAGGACAAATAGAAGCTGTTTAATAACAATTTATGTTTGAAAAATGTTGCCATATCTCTGTATGATCACTAAAGCCATCATGACCAGCTCATTTTTTAAACACTTTGAAGTAGCAGAGGAGATATCTACTTTGGAAAGCGATAAAAAGTTTTAAGAAGTCTTCCTGCCATTAGATATCTCGTATCCTCCTCAACTGTTATGATGTAAGATTTCAGTGGCTTATAAATTTGATTAGACTCGATTTTAGAATACAACTTATCACTGATCTCTTCGCTGAAATTCCAGGGGTCATTGGTTCAATTCAACTTCTCAGTTGGCTGGTTAATCATTTTTTCTCCTCTGTTCGCAACCATGTTGATTTTAAGCATTGATCTCGTAGTACTCAATGACCTCATGCGACTGTTCACAATCATTACAAACTTCTCGTGTGATTTATTATTTATATTCAGGTTCCCCAGGTCCCACGCAAACCAGTACGACTCGGCCACGTCAGACCGCTAAAGGGAAAACTATCGGGCCATTGGAGGTAGTAGGATTCTGTATCCTTGCAGTACTTGTTGCCGTTGTTGCTATTTTTGCCATTTATTACGTAGCCTGTCGAAAGCGGGAGGAAGACGAAGGCTCGAACGAGCCGATGGTTGACGTACCTGCACGTAATTCAGCTAAACCAAAAGAAACGGAAATTGGAATAACTCACGACGCATTTGTGGGAGACTCAAATAGTCCAACGGAAGCTTCTGTTTTTAAACCGGAAGCCATGGCTTCAGTACCGGAAGTTAAAGTTCAAGAACCAGCAGCAAATGCTTCGGAGGTAAAACCAGATAATAAGGAAAGTAAAGAAACTGAGGCCGACGTCGATGGCACTCATGACAGTGCGTTGTAAGAACAAGAAGAAATATTTTGAAATTATTTTAAAACCAACTAGAAAATTCCCTCGACTGGTATCAAAATGTCTCTTTCATCACGAGTATGCTACAAGGCTACCGCTCTACATGATGCATAACTTTTTCTGAACATTCCTAGACTTATAAAATTTTACAACACTAAACCTTTTAACGCTTAAACACCAGGAAGTGATCAATTTGTACCTTCTTCTTACAATATCTATACATTATTCAACCGACGCGTAATGAAAAGAGACAAACGAACCAGCTAGAGGGTGTTTTCTTGATAAAATACCATATTCTCTGAACTAGTTCCTTTGGGAAATGTAAGGCAGCTAGAAACGAGAAATACAAATCAAATTTTGGGACGGTAGCCTGCATTACCTGTTGTATTATCCATTATATTACTCAGAGTTGTCCTTAGTTCATATAAGGCTGCCACTTTTGGACCCCTGGATGTATTGTTTCAGCATAACTATTGGCATAAATTGAATAAACGATCATAATTTTTGCTCTTATGATAACCTGTAATTGGGAATTCTCCTTTTTTTCGGGCAGCGCGAAAGCATAGTGTTTTGCGCTGCTAAACTTTTATTCTCTTTCGAAAAAGAGAGCGCTTAATCACACATATTTAGTCCTTTCAAATGAACCATTATCAGGTCTTAACCTTTAACTCCCATGAGTGACCAAGTCATAATTTCTCCTTACAATATCAATACGATATCAATCAGAAAAGTGACGAGAATAGAGAAATAAATCAATTTAGGGATTATTGTTTGATCCAATACTAAATTCTCCAAACTAACATCACGAGAATTGTATGGCAGACAGTAAGGAGAATTTCAAATGGCATCTTGAGAGTGGAAGGGTTAAAAGAGCTGTACCTTGTTTGATCTTTAAAAGATCGATCGAGTTCATGTGTAGATGTACACTTTGTTTTTTATATATTTCAGCCTTGTAACAATTTTACCTTTTAACCTTTTGTATTTTTACTTATGTACTCTAATAACGGGACCCCCTTTGATACCAGCGCTTATTACACTGACGGGGTTATCCTTTATAATATTATCATTATTATTTTCGTTCGCCTTGTGGAGGGAGAGTGTTATCACATTACTGCCTCTTTCGTTGCCAAGGGAAAAGGTGCCGACAGACTTATATTAGTTCACAATAACCCCTAGCTGACGCCCTAACATCAGTATGCATATTCCCCATACATTCCCTCAGGTGCTGACAAGGAGAATTTGTTTAAAGATCGAGAATTTCTTTGGTTGGTGATCATTTCCTTTATTCTTGTGATCTTGGTATATGAATCAGGGGTGGTGTTGTGAGGAGAAGTAAGATGTTAGTCACTCTTACTGGCGGTACGAAGGGTTCATTGTTATACTATTTACATCCTCACGTTTTTTTGCCCATTAAGTCACGTCTTCTATTCTGTTGTGAAGTCCAGTAGTTAAAAATATTTTGTAAGAGCAAATGTGTAAATTGTTAGCAATAGATATATGATTTGGAGTTGTTTTCTGTGTATTTTTTTTATCAGCATCCTAAACAAAAATAGTTCCAGCATAGTTGTAAGCATATGACTGTGCAAAATGGGGCAATGGTAGCAGCGTAATATGCAATTTTTCTAAGCCTGCTTTCGTTAGAGGCTCATTCCATCGAATACAACCTCATAAAATGCCAAATAGGTTGCGCAGACTTCTAATTTATTTAGTCTTATTTTTTCTCTTCTGTAAACATCTGCGCTTGGAAGGTCGGCGATCGTTAATTGTGTCTACATATGAAATAGCTGGTCGGGACTCGGTCTGTCTCGTCCCAACCTTTTCTCGTACAGAAAGATGTAGCTTCCTGTCAAAAGAAAAACAAACTGGGTCATGTAGATCATGGCTAACAACATGCAGACGGCCGAATTACCGGGTTCGCCAATGTATGATGTAAAATGAACTATGAACATTGTTTGACGTCTCTGTTCGTCTCTTTCCTACTGGGAAATCTCAGTTTTGTTGCGAAAGGTAAGAAAAGCTTGTTCAAGTCATGGAGGTCAAAATTTACCACCCACTATGCCCCCGTACCCAGACAAAATGTTTAATGTTCCGATAATTAAGATGAGCTCATGGTAAGTTTCATTGGGCATGATCGACCTCAGAACATGCTGTTGCTGTTGCCGTTGTTGTATATTTGTTCTTCTTTCTTTAAGATGAAGGAAGATTTGTCGCGAAGTGACATGTAAACAAACAGAGCAATAAGATTAATAATGTGGTTAACCACTAGCCGTAATATGGCAAAAATGTGAAGCCGCTAGAAGTGACAAAACAAAAAGTAACCGTCAAAACTTTTTCTGTTAGACTTAGAGGAAAGAAATTAAACCTCAGCCGTAATATATACTAGGCTGGAAAAGCTATCACCCTACTGAGGCTCTCTAATAAGGCAACATAAGAACAACCTTGGCGGGTAACAGTTACTCTCTGGCCGGCTGGTTCAGTTGGAGTCTTGTTCAGTAACATGGTGTGGGCAATTTTGTTCGTTGTCCCAACACTGAGCAGTTAAGTTTTGATAAAGATGGCCTGTTGGCGTCAATATCAACACCGCAATTTACAGTGAACGGCTATAATTATCGCACTCCACCCATCAGTTATCATCGAAAATCAAACTGTGACCTCGCTTGCTGATATATACTATCTGCGATCCTCATTGGATCTCGCTATGAGAGTTTCTCTTTTACAACTATGGTCGTTAGTTTTCACTGGGATCGCTAGAATTTCATAGAAATAAGTTATTCTAACCCTCTAACGCGTAACAGAGGTTGGCATACCACTTACGATTACTTACAGTTTTTTATCATCATTAAGAGGATTTCAGCCAACACCGGAAACTTACCGTAGCTGTTTCTAATAACTTAAATATTAGTAATGTTTGCTGATATTTTGGTGGAAATTTATTGACAAGCTCTAGAGATATTAAGGGAGATGTGACCCACAATCTGGTATCCAAAACTCAACAGACAAAACGAGATGTTGGCACTCATCAAATGATTTGAGATATAGTATGAGGCAAACGTATTTTTATCTAATCAGCTGCAAATGAGGTTTAGAAGAAGTCCATAGTAGTTTAGCAGAGCAGAAACACAGTAAATGGTTTGAATCCAGGGGTAGATAATGAAGACTGCTCGTCCGGGTGAGTGTAGTCCAGAGAAGGAATGTTGTCACCAGTGGTGACTGACGTTTCGACAACTTGAGTGGAAGGCAAAGGCAAGTCAACTTACTTGGCTCTGATGATATGCCTTCCGCTGAGGTTGTCGAAACGTCAGTCACCACTGTGACAACCGTTAGTGGGGGAGTCGGTAGGGGAATGGGGGGGGGGGAGAGAAGAGGGGAGTTTATTGGTCGACGTGGATTCCCGAACTGCCTTGCGTCGGTACCAACATTATTACATTATCACAGTGGCTTTGCCAATTTCCTTGCCTGGGGTCCTCCTCCTCCCCCTCGAAGCAGATATGCACCGTTGATGATAACGTGACCTTTAAGATTTCGGTACTTGTCATTTTAATATTAGACATTAGAAGCAGACTTACACTGTTACTATTAAGGTGGAATTCATCAGCTCTCGATCTGAAGGAAACTTTCTCGGGTATAAAATGTCTCAGAATTTTCTGTGTTTAGGTCTGTGCCTTTGTAACGTTCTATTTATGAACATTCAGACCGCTGATTCCTCTGCCCCAACAGGTAAGATAAAATAATCTCCTATTAAATTACTAAGTTAAATAATCCTAATCCTGGATAAGGGTTTTCTTACATTTCTAGTCTCTAAGTGTAGAACTCGGAAAAGTTAAAAAATGTCCCCCTTTCCCACACTTATTGTTGAGAATTTCCGCTCTTTCACAGATCGTGTAATTTTTTACTTCACGTAAGATACGTGCGGAAATTTCCTAAATTGCAAAGTAACTGACCACTCTAAGCTTCATAAATGTATCCAAGCTTGAAATCTTAACTTGGAGGCTTGATAGACTGGATAATTCATAGAAACAACCAAGTGGTTGTTTCTTCATTTCTCGTTGTATTTTCAATCTGCATACTGACCCGGAAACTTCGTTGAGATTTCGATACTACAAAGTTATTTGGGATATATACACTCACACCTAATAGTACGTGTTTGCTCTGATCCTCGAGTTAAGTTTTTAAGTCTGCTATCTTTAAAAATATTTTCCATCTTTTGTGTTTTGACTTATAACAGTAATTTAAAAAATCCTTACAGGCTAATATATTATGCAAAATTGATCACATTCTTGAAATTAGGTTCCGCTACTTGTCAGTGTAAACAGTTTCTGCATTGATTATAGCAAGTGCTCTATTGTTCGAGAGAACTTCGATTCTTACTTTTATTTTAACTCGATATGATTTTCCTCCTCTGCAATGGTTAGGCACTAACATGTTAAATTTGTTTTAGGAATAATCTTCGTTCATTATTCTGTTACAGTTCATTCCTGTTCTCATAAATACTTATCTGATCTTGCGAGATTTCCGCAATTCATTTTAGTGCGTCCTGTTTCAGTTTCCATCATGGTCTTTTAGATTGTTTTGAACTTTTTAAAAGAGAGGGTAAGATCGGAAATTTACAGGCGTTCAGTTTTCACACAGTCATGTTTAAAGTTATACGTCTCCAATTAAACAAATGAAAAAGAATCCGTGTGAACGTTACTTAAATTCAATACTGCATCGGAAAGCTTAAAAATCATCAGAGAAAATCGATATTTATCAATAATAGATAGAGTATTTGGCCACTTGATTCCTTTGGACCTGTTCCTCGCGAGTGAAAATATTTGGTCGCTCATAACATCCACTACCTGCATTGTCCTCATGAGGGTGATGCTACAAAACATTAATTGCAATACAAAATTATAATGTCGATTCTTAGACAAATCAGGCTCGAAATTTATAATTATAACTTCTAACTACACAACACTTCATTCAGGGAAAAGGTCTGACTAGTACTTCGTGTTTTATACAATTTAATTTAATACGTTTTATATATTAAGTGATATTGCAGGAATTTACGTTTCTGAATGTTATAATGGAAGTTAGGGGTATAGAGCTGTTATCCATAACCTTGATCTCTAAATTTACATTTCCTCTTTCGCTTATCAAACAGAAAATTCCTCAAGAGAGTCAACACTTTCTGCGCCAGAGAGAGGTAAGCGTGTAATCAAACATGTCTAAACTAACTAGTATGAGAATAAAGAGTTAATTTTTTTTGAAAATTTCAACAAATTTCAGATGATCCAACTGGGGCAATGCTACCCACATCTACCCGCGCACCTGACCAAAAACTCGCTCGCGTTTTTTTTTTCACTCCTCCGCTACTATCACACAATTTCTGTTCCGCTCCGTTTTGCACTCTGAATGCCTGGTACAGGCTAGATTCATTGACTCACGCACTACTTGTAAAAGACTGAACACTTTAACACAGACATATTTTCCGTATATTTTCATCGAAGAGTAAGTATAAAAGCATAATCTGTAAGAGGGTCTGAACAAAATAAACCGACTTGCAACAACTGACTACCGACAAAACGCAAAAGCAATTACCAATTAGCGACAAGAAAATATTAAGCGACAAAGGAAATGGTTCAAAATTATCGATGTTTATGTATTCAGAAAGAAGAGCATTCTGCTTAAGAGGTAGACAACTCAAATTTAAGAATTTTTCAAACTTTTTAACGGCAGTGAAGGAGCGCGGGCTCATTCTGAGAACAACGTCCGCCCACAACGTATGTGAATAATTAACTTGCATTTTGAATCATTTTTCAGATTTACTGACTACCATTAGAAATACAAAAATTTAACCGACTACCCACAAAGTGATGAAGTTCTAACCGACAATCGACATGAGGACTCCCGGCCCCATTCCGACATTGCTGCAAGCCTTCCACCTATCGAAACAAATGATTAGCAGATCAGCAGAGTCTTGTCGGTAGAAAAACGTTTTTTGCGCTTACTCAAAAGTATGAGATTCAAGTACACCTGACGTACAAATCGATATAAGTTTTTGATCACTCGAAAATTATTCATGGTCGCCTTTTATTTGTTACGGATATAAATTTCTCATGCCCTGGAAGGGAGTAAAGCTTAAGTTTGTTAGGGGACATTTTCCCCAATTATTGAATATCAATAGTATTGCGCTGCTAAATTTAAATTAAATTTCGTTCTGAACTAGAAACTAAGACATACTTTTTCTTTCTCAGCTTGGCGTTTAAGCGGGTTTGTTATCGCCTATTTCGTCACCTTGGCAGTAGTTGCAGCCATGCTTTACTGGTTGTCACGCCAAACGAAAAAGGATACGACAAATGGAGATGAGTTACAGATGAACACGTCACCGCTGGAAGTTGGCATAACTCACCAAGCAGTTGCTGAAGACTCCGAGAGTCCAGAGAATGTTACAGTTCTCTTTAATGACAACACAAAGTTTTAAGTTGAGGACAAAAAAAAATACATAAACTTCATTTACATTGTAAATTCTTGTAGATTTATCTACTAAACACCATTCTACTTCAGTACCACCGTAGTAGTTCGCTATGCGGGCCTTAGTATCTTAGAATAGCTGACTCGCTTTATATCATCGATCGAGTAACGTCGAGTAAGAAAATTAATCAGAAAAATGGGTTTTAGAATCAGCAAGATTGTTGTAGAGTCTTATCCATAGCAGCTCTACGGCTAAGGAACAGTCGGCCAACTTAAATGCGTCTCTCTCTTATTCATTTTGATTAGAAGAGTATTTCTTGAAAACATCGATGCTATGATGCCCGTTTACATTACCTGGATAATCTTAAACACGGCGTTTTTATTAGTAAAAAGCTACAAAATCCTTCGTCCACACTAGGAAATGGATGATAGTTTTTAGTCCACAGCAGAAAATTGAACGGGAAGATCATCTCCAGCTACTACAGTTGACTGCATCCTCGGGCATGCGTAAAACAAGTTGTTGTTTTTTTTTTCTATCACGGCAAAAAAATAAAAGAGCGGTTAAGTCAGCGTTTTCTTATAACAAACGAAGACACAAAGCCATTGTTTTCAATTTTGTGAGTAAGTTGCACTTTGTTTTTGGTAGACTGTTTGGACGAATTAAGTAGCCTGACTGGTGGACGTAGCCGTAGAAATAGATTCTTAATCTACGTAGTGTGGACGAAGCGCTGATCATTGAGGTTAATTCCTCTCGAAATCATTTCTATCTGTTTACAGTTTGCATGTTAGACGAGATTTTCAAGGAGTGGAAATGTCCTAGATCTTCCGTAAATGTACTTTGTGGGCAATTATTTCAAACCCGGCTCGACATCGGAGGAAACGATCTCCGTTTTATTAGTAGTTTTTTAGGTTATAGAGTTTTTAACATTTGCAAAAGACTTATCTGTGGCACCTTCAAGACTGTGGAATAGGGCGTCGACTTCACTGCGTGTCAGCGAAATTCTGAAATTTTTATAAGGAAATAACGTCCCGAAACTGAATAAAAAAATATTTAATTCTTAACGCTACTTGCGCGATTATAAAGAAGAAACTACCCGTTCGAAAACTTCCTTCAAAGGTGCTGAAAACTCGATTTTAGACGACGTCATTTAAATCGATTCGGAAAGCTGTCTGCGCACGTAAGACCCACGGTTTTCAAACACCTGCAGCTCAAGTTATTTCTAGAAATGAGTCAAGGACACCTTTTCTTGTGGCGCCAAATCTTCAATCAGATCTCAAAGAGATAAAGAAAGTAGTGGGAGACTTTGTTTCATTCGACTCGAGTAATCACGGAGTTAGCTAGCTGGGCAAGATTAAAAATGGCGGCTCCCTGCAACCTCAAAACGCATTCAACTTTTTATGATTCCGGCGATACGCAAAATTCACAGTTAGGAGCAAATGCATTTGAAAAACGTGATCGATATTGTGATCGATATAAAGCGCAGTAAGGACCGGTAAGTTAGTATGATTCCGCACTCATCTTTTCCGGCCTTTTTCGGCACTCATTTGAAAATTGCCTTACAATGGATATTATTGGATCGGATACGACATAAAATAAAAAGAAAAAAACTGGCTGACGGTCGATTGGAATACTTTTTGGTCGTATTGTGTCTCTTACAATCGAGCATAGAGGGAAAGCGATTCGCAGATTGTGGTTCGTACGGGAACTGGCTGGGTCGAGACGCAGTGTGTCTCGTTCCAATCTCCTCTCTTCTGAGGTTTCAGCGTCATATCAAAAGGAAACAAAATGGCTCACCATTGAAGCCCACCCGGCTTACTGACGTCTGACGGTGAACCGGTGGAATTGGAAATATATGTTTTAAGATGACCTCAGGACACTGTTTGACGCCTCTATTCATTTCTCTCTTGATTGGAAATTCCAATTTTGTTGTTAAAGGTAAGAAAAATTAGTTTAACTCGGAGAGCTCCAAATGAAGTATGGATGGTGCCCTATATCCAGAAGGAATGTTGAGTTTACCATCATGGTTACGAGTTCTTAACAACTGCATGGGGTATCGGATCGATCTTGAGTCATGTTCTTGATGTAGTAGCTAAAGTTTTTCCTTAGGTTACTGTTTTTCTTTTCTCTTTTCTTACTGGAATGCTGCAGATATTTTTGATATCCAACATTTTGACAAACGTAGCAACATACCCTCCAACAGCCATGGAAACAGTTGCTCTTGAGATAGTTATTTCATGTACTTCAATTCATTTTCAATTTCAGTATACCACAACATCATAACCTGCCACAGAAAATTTTGTTCATAATTCCTACCCAAAGCAGTTCATCCGTGTCAAATCTGTTAGTCAATATCAACACCGCGCTTCAACCGCTGCGAACAGAAATAATTATTAAACCACAGTAACGCGTTCATCTTTGTCAAATCTGTTAGTCAATATCAACACCGCGCTTCAACCGCCGCAAACAGAAATGATTATTAAACCGCAGTAACGCGTTCGTCTTCGTCAAATCTGTCGGTCAATATCAACACCGCGCTTCAAACGCTGCGAACTGAAATAATAATTAAACCGCAGCAACGCGCTCAATCACGAACCTGACCTCGCTTGCTACCTACGATATTGTGTTGTTTCCGCTTTATATCATAATGAGAGTACATTTTCATTTGATTGCTAACAGTTACTAAGATCGCTGAAATTTCTTAAAAAGAAGCTGAGTTAGGCCATTAGGGTTAAATAGCATCTACTGATCTAAGAATTTCAACATTTGATTTTTGATGATAAATGGGATTTTAGTCTAATACCGGAAATTGATTCGTTTTGCCAGCTGGACTCTGGCGGAAACTCGATCGATGAGTCGCAGTGATCCATGGTATTGGATTTCTGCAGGACGAAGGGGGTCGAAGATCTGTCATTTTAGAAAAAAATCAGTGAGCAGATAATAGGGATTGAAAGGTCCAGACAAGAGAAATAATTGATTTAAAAAAGGAAAAAGAAGAAGGAAAAAACCATACGCTTAGAATCTTAAGAAAAAAGCGGAAACAGGTGTGTGTGTGTGTGGGGGGGGGGGGGGGGGGTGCGTCCATCTACTCCACTTGTTGCACAACAGGGAGGGGGGATATGTTAGCTCGCTCTTGGGGTTTTGTTTCCAAAGCTTCAACGATTTTCGAACTGGCTTTATACGATCGTGTCGAGACGCACTGGACTGAGGGAGAAACTTAACTGCAAGTCTGTTGCTAATATCGCTTTTCAGAGAGCAAAAGTTCGATTTAATTCAATACGTAAATTTTTGGGTAAGTATCGAATCGACGTTTTCGCTGTATCGTTATTGTAATTTAAAAAATGAAGTAGCAAACTGGATTTACTGATGTAGCAAACACAATGTTCGGTGGAGCGAACAAGTAGCGAATTCGAACCGTAGAAAACCGGAAATGTAACGAAACCGGCTGCTGGAAGACGATTTCCTTACCCAAGGTCCCCTCTCCTCAGTGGTAGATTTGCATCAGCGGTGATAAACAGATCACTCGGTTCAGGGTCGATGATTATCGGTCGGTTGAATCAGACTGACGGTGCAACTCTTCACGTACAGCCCATCGGTGTTTGATCCGAAGACTCATCTCTCAAGCATAAAATGTCTCAGAATTATATGTACCTTTTTCTCTTCCTCGGTTACGTTTTATTTTTGGCCATTCCGACCTCTGCTTCTAGCTCACCAGGTAAGATAAAATAATCTCAAACTGATTTGTACAACCCTATCTGAGGGATTTTGCTAAATTTGTAGTTTCTTGATAAAAAAAACCTCAGTGTTGAAAGCAAAAACGTCACACATGCACGTACGGATTCAGTTTTTTTTTTTGTTGATTGATGAAAGTTTCCGCGCCTACACAAACGACCGCTTAAATTTCCTTCACTGAAGTAAAACGCTTAACCGATTTTAATTTTCGATCGAGACGGAAATCGCGTTAATTGCTGAGTAGCAGGCCATTATAGGGTTCATATAGTTAGCTAAGCTTGAATTTATAATGTGGAGTCTTGCCAGACTGCCCAACTGATAGACTGATCGATGGCCGGATTTTCTTTTCTACGTTTTTGACAGAATTTTCGTAAGGACCAGGAAACTTTGTCCCGTTTTGATTTTTAAGGTTATTTGGGATACATACACTATACCCTAAATAATAAATTTGGGTGATGATCCTTGCGTCAAGACCATTATCTTCTAGCACATCTTTACAGTCGATTTTTGTGTTTCGAGTAAATCAGCTAAACATTATTAGTTTCCGGGGCTATCAATCACTTAATATTGTGATTAACTTCCATCAGTGTTAACTGTTGTAAGAGGATTCATATTTTAGCCATCACTTTCGCTTCCTATCACTCTGAAAAGTGTAAACAGTTTCTACATGAGTTACATCAAATGCTCTTTCAAAAAACCTAAGATACTTGGGTTTTTTTTTAGTTTAACTTGACATTGACATGTTTCCTCCGCCTCGGGAGTTTCCTATACATTTCTTTCCAATAAATATCTTTTTTCAGTTTTTCTGTTTGTAATTTATAAATGGACATGCTTTTCCTGTCCACCGTTTCCAGTTCGAATTTGGAATGAGGTTTTTAGTGGAGGGACGAAAACCTGAGGACCTGGAGGAAAACCCTCGGAGACTCGGAGCCAGAGCGAGAACCTTCAAGAAACTCAAACCACATGTGACGCCAACTCCGGGAATCGAACCCAGGCCACAGCGGTGGGAGGCGAGCACTCTCATCACTGCCCCATCCCTGCTCCCAGTAATATTTACCCAGGGATCACGGATCTCTTCATAGCAAAACCGAATTGTTTTTTTTTTTCATTTGAGACTCAAGATCCCGAATACCGAAGCCAGTGCCGCTCTTAAATTCTTTGCGCATCTTCCGACGGGTCACTCCAAACATTAAGTGATATTGTAAGAATATAGCGCTCTAAATACTTTCAAGAAAGGCAACGTTGATGTTTTAGTCATTTTTCATTATCATATTTATATTCCATATTCCTCTTTTTTAAACAACGCCTTGTCCATCATCAACAGTTTCGCCTACACCTTTGTCTTCATCTAAATCCTTCCCATCAGCCCCACCAGCGTCACCTACACCTACAGCTTGGTTTTCAGCTCAATTCTTCCCATCAGCCCCACCAGCGTCACCTACACCTACAGCTTGGTTTTCAGCTCAATCCTTCCCATCAGCCCCACCAGCGTCACCTACACCTACAGCTTGGTCTTCAGCTCAATCCTTCCAATCAGCCCCTCCAACGTCACTTACACTTACAGCTTGGCCTTCATATCAATCCTCCCAATCAGCCCCACCAGCGTCACCTACACCTACAGCTTGGTCTTCAGCTCAATCCTTCCTATCGGCCTCTCCAGCGTCACTTATACCTACAGCTTTGTCTCCTACAGGCGGCCCATCAACTGCCCAAGAGAAAGGTATATGTGTTAACATGTGACATTAAACACATTTACTCTGACTTTGAAGTTCTCAGTATTAAGGCAGTGGGGACACTTCCGTGTTTACTAAAAAAGATTTCCTTATTTCTGCGTATGTTATCATCGTTTCTCATTTTACCATGGCATAAATAGAGATAAATTATTCGTTGGAAAGTGCGAACGAACGATTTTTGTTTACAAGTTGCGATGCATCAAGTAACTCACTCAGGAAAAGCTTTTAATGTAAAATCTTTTTTGCGCTCGGTCTGTATTCATGACGTCGAGCCAAATATTCTCCCGTTTAGGCCTCTCACTCAGTCAATAATATAAGTTCATGGTAGTTCCCCTTTCAGCGTTTCTCAAAAAGCGAACCTAACTGAAATCCAAGAAAAACTTTGCGTTCTCATGACAAATTTCTTCTCCAAACAACTATTTTTTTTTCTTAACTCTAGACACAGGTGGGAAGACCACTGAAGCCCCGAGTCGGTCTGAAAAGAAATTATTAATCGGGTTAGTTGTTGCTTATATCACCGTCCTAGTACTTGTTGCGGTCACCTTCCACTGGATATCCCGCCGGGAAAAAATGAAAGCAGCAAAAGGAACTGAGTTCGAGATGGACGCGTCAGCGCTGTGTGGATCAGCGGCAACAAGGTTGGGGAACATCAGTGAACCGGAAGTTGGCATAACTCACCAGGCATTTGCTGAAGACTCTGAGAATCCAGCGAATGAAACTGTCCCTGAATCACAGGAAGTTCCTGTTCAGTTTTCGGAAGATACGAAGTTTTAAATGTTGGACAATTTATTAGTAAACTTTCAAGCCGCATTCCTTTAAAAATTCTTGTAGATTTATAAACTAACAGTCTCGTAACATCATTTTTTCATTCTTGGTAACAGTTGGATGGCGAGCCATGATTTGCAAGAGTAGCTAAGTTCCTCAAAGAAGTAGTATGCAGCAGAAGCTGACGCTAACTAATTTTTTTCACCGCCATTGAAATAGAATCCCTGAAGTTTTTACATTGGACGCTATTCATTAGTTCAAAGAATAGCCCAGCTCTTCGAGAATTCTCTTTGAATGTGATTTATAAAATACGTATATATTTGAATCTTGCTTTACCAATCACCTGAAACGAAGAAAAGCCTCGCTCCACTTTAGTACAACTTTCAGTGTTCTTCGTAAAAATTTGAAGTTACGCGAAAAGGCATATATGATTCCAACTACAATTTATAATAGCAGAAGCTGCATTTCCACTACACGCTGTCGTTGCACGTGTTATCATCGACCCAAATCTTGTCTGCATACTCGAGCATGCGCACAACAGGTTTTTCTTTTCTTTTTTTTTCTCTGTTATCATAACCTCCAACCAAAATTTCCAAAGTCAGCAAGTTCATTTTACATAAGAGGACGCATGGCCGGTGTTTTCAAAATTATTTTCGGTGGACAATTAGACCACATTAGCTTGGACCGTAGAAATACAGTTGGGTTTTTTGAAATCTTGATCCTCGTGGTGTGGAAGGGTGCCGTTGATTGTTAATGCTCTCCAAAACAAACAAACTTGTACAAGTGGGATGAAGGTAGAGAGAAGTTTAGTTAAGACCACGAATGGAAAAATAAATTAGAATGGTCGCAACCTTCTGTCCAAGTAACTATTGGTTTCACAATTTAATTTGATCATAAGGCTGAGGTGAGGATTTGTTAACTTAACACGCGTAAATTCTATTGCAGTGAGTTTTTTTTTCCTATCGTCTTTTGTCATTACTGCTGTAATAGTGCTAATTGGTGATATGTCCTCGAAATTCTCTTTGCTGAGAAAGTTTTTATCAGACTCTCCCAGAAAAAAAAGAGGAAAATCTTAACGCCTGCGTGAATGTCCGACTTCTATATAGAATGTAGATCTGAGCAATTTTAGCTTTGCTCAACTCGCTCTCGTATCTATCTTTGTTTTCAGTACAATATCTTTCAATTTGGAAGCGGACACTTTGATATGATCGAACATCCTTTTACTAATTAAAGAGATTTCGGCAAGTTTTAATTGTACTTGATATCTCCCATCTCGTTCAAAATTGATTTCAAAAGAGCAATTTTTTTTCTTGACAAATAACGCTTCGAAAAAAAATTTTGGACTGAAAACTTAGACACTTTTCATGAACCAGTACATGACATTCAGACTGCATTTCAATTGTCTGCCCTTGCCATAAAAGACAGACGATACAAACAAGGGCTATTAAGAGTCTCAATAAATGCCAGTTTTTGGCCCTCAAAGGAAAGTTTAGAAAAACATCCTCCTCGTGTCTTTTGTGCGTATATTGGCCCGAGCATATCTATCAGAATATTTTGAAATATTTCCAACTGATAAAATTTCAATGTTTACCCAACCGATAAGAACTTTTACTAGCCTGCAAGTTGTTCCCGGCTTTTCTTATTTTTTTCGAGAAAAAATTTCAGTCATGTTCTAACAGAAATTTCAAGCCAGAGATGCGGGTTAAACAAAACTTCTTATCAATAACAAATGATGGCTTTGTTTTTGTTATTCACTCGAGTGAGACAAAACAGTTCCAACAAATTCATAACCAAGAGCTAAAAGCCGTCGAAAATAAAGCAATTTACATAAACTTGGGTTCTGTTTGGCACGGGGTGTTTCACGACGTGGTAATTTATAATTTTCCTATTATGTGATATGAGTACAATGAGAAATTACCATAAGGACATGACCAAGATGTTTTTGAGAAAAATTGTCGAGTCTGGCTAATATTGATTATGTCATATTGAATCTCTCTCTGTTCTGAGAATAAGATCTGGCAAAGCACATACGAGCTGATTCTCTCAAAACTACGGCTAGTAAGTATTACGTGTATCAAGACCTAGACGAATTTATCACTTTCTAACACCTTATTGGATCGACAAAAGATGTATATTCTACCTACTTGGAAATAATATTGTGAGCTAGCAATTAATTATCTATTGTAGTTTGTAAATAAGCGCTTCTTGTTTTGACAGATATTCCTTCGGTTGTTAAGAATAATCCAATCAAGAGAGAAACAATGATAGCCTGTTATAAATACGATGTTCAAATGTTTTCTTTAAAAGCGAAAAAAAGGACATCACATTTTCATATAGGACGAAGCGGAACAAAGCAAACATTCAGGTAAGGATTATGGCCTACAGAATTAAAAAAATCAGGTTAATGACAGTTTTTGGTAGAAATCCTCACGAAGAACAAAGTACTCTTTGAAAAATAACGAGAAGTGCTTGAACCTGCAGGCTTCTGCTCATTAGACGCTGAATTGTCTTTTCATAACACAGCTGCATGAACTCTTAGTTTTACTGGCTTGCTTAAAAAAACTTTCTATATACAATTTTAAAGCACACCTAAATCAAGGTGTTTATGGAATTTTTTGTAGAAATCCATTTGGGATACCAACTTCTCTTTGAAAATTAAGGAAAGCAACTAGAACCTGCATACTTCTGCTTAATAGATTACAGTATAAAATGACAAAACTAAATTCTCTTTCATCTTAAACTCATAACTTAACCCTTTAACTCTAAATAGTATATATCTTCGGTGCAAGCCCGAATCAAGGTCTTAATGTATTGGACTATTCCTTAGTAAGGATGTGGAATTAACTTTAAGATCTTTGATATAAAGACGAAAACTTTGGTGGTGCTTTTATTTTTTCTTCCTTCGGGATAAACTAGCATCTACATTCGTGTAGCAAGGGTTTTTTTTTCAAACATTTTCTGATCATGTTTTCATGCGCAAATTTTTTATTTTGTCCAGTAACTAAGGAGTTATATTAAACATATAAAATGAAAGCTGCACCTGAACATTAAGAATCTTTCATCCACTCCGATTAGCAGTTAGATATTGGTAAATGGAAAACTCAAGTTCTCGGTCCGGGTGCTGAATATGCCAAGAAGAAGAAAACAAAAATGAGAAAAAGAAACGATGGAGAGGGGTAATGGAAAAAGAAGGGATATGAAAGCAGCTTATATCTTATAACATGCTACAATAAACTTTCTTGTGATCAGCAACTTACTCACCAAGTAGTTGGGAATAGACTGTTGCCAGTAGCGTTAATTCATTCAGTGGCTATTAATTATCACGCAACATGATGTCGAAGCACTCTAAGCACTCGGTTAGTCAACACATGCATGGATTACTGTCATACGTGGAATAAACACAAGAGCCATATGAGTTTAAAATAACTTCTCACATGTGATTTTTAATTGTTTAAAATCTTTTGCTACTCAGCCATAGTCAGTCTATTAACCCTTCGATCAATTTGAGTCCTAGGTTCGAATTTAATTTTTCTTCGTTCGAATTTGTTACCTTGTCGTACGTAAAGAAAATGCGAAATTGGTAACCATAGATAAAATTAAACCTCAGCAAATGGTTACATTATAATTTCCGACTCAGACCCGATATTAAGGTATTATTTTAAGCCATATTGTACAGTTACACACCTTAAGTAAGTTACTGAAAAGTTAGATGAAGTAACCTGTTAAAGTCTCTCGTTTAAGTTGCTGGTGTTATTATTTCGTATTAGTTGGTAGTGACGAAGAAGAAGAGACAAGGAGACAATTCTCACGGTCCTCTTCAAAATATGAATGATGTGGAAAAAAAGAGAAAAGATTCAGTTGATTGCACGTAGATTTGAACCATTTCAGTCCATAAAAGTACCTAATAGGTGATATTTTATTGCACAAATGTTCTTCCTTGTTCCAACCAATCCACTGAAGGATCGTTCCTTCTCACTTAATTATTTTTGTCAGTGTTTTTGTTTTGTTCCAACCTTTTGTCTGTTTGATCGATGTTTTAATATAAGGCCATTTGAAATCATGCAGTTGCATATTTCTATTACCCATGCAAACTGTCGATTGATTTCACAAGGTAATTTAGAATTATCTACTGAGTTCAGTGATAACGTAAATTGGCTACCGTAAAGAGTTTCAGATCTGACGTTCCGAGCGTCGGTTGATTTGGGCTGGAATGATCATGTTCACCGTGAGAAAGACTGCGGTTGGTAATACAGTCGAAGCTGTATTTAGCGGTCACTCCGTCTAAGCGTTCGGTTTTCAAATTTCCGAATTTTTTTCCCCGTAGTACTGTAATTTTCAACTCTAATAAGCGGTACGTCGTGCTCACCCCTTACTGAGTCCCGACGGCCTGATTGTATCGCTCAGGACCTGTATTGAACAATCAACTATAGTGGAACCACTCAAATAAAATTGGGGATAATCTTTAAAGTAAAATCTAATCCATGTTTAACTCCCGAAATCAATGTTAACAGTATTTTTGAGCGATATTTTGTACATGAGGGGTCAATTAGGCATAAAATGGCGTTTTTCATCGTTCTTTTATGATACCCCTATTCTTTGGAACCTGCATTAAGCGATCACCTCGCTATTCCCCATGAAATGCTCCTCCTGGACACGAAGTTGAGAAAGAAACTCGTTTCTGTTTTCCTCTTTAGCTTATCAACTCGAAATTCGAGATCAGTATAGCGCAGGTCCACTTCAAATTAATCTCTGGTAATGACCGTATAGAAACTTACATTTCTTTATTCTATGACAATATCTACCTTTAGCAAAAGGGATATATGATCGATTTAAAAATAAATAGAAAAATAAAACTTAGTAGATTGACTACAAAAAGGCAGAAAAAGAGTTCAACCTTTTTCGCTTTGGAAACTTCAGTCAGTGTTAATTCAATGAAAAACTTAAGTTTACTATGTATAAATTTGTTCATGACGGCCATCCAGCGACCAAACACACAAAATTTAATTTGACTCATTGTTAAATGGGATTATTAAGACAGGAATACGTCAAGTCTTCTTCTAAAGTGCCAGTTTCATAACAATATCATAATTTGGTTAAAAGTGGGATTAAAGCTTTATATTTCGTTTTGATTAAAGTGTAAATAATTTGGCACTTTTCTTTTATGAGTTTAAAGCAGCGACTAATATTATCTAGTTTTTCTTTTCAAGATATGTGATCAATTTGTGATGCGTCTCTTAAGATTTTCAAAAAAGACTTTTATAGTATTTAATGAAGTTCCATGAAGGTAAATCTTGCTCGAATTTCAGCATAGAAGAACGATTTTCACTAATTGAAGACTAAATGGATTTTCGACCTTGTAAACCGTCTTTTCGTTTCCATAGAGTCTCTAAGACTCTTTACGCTCTCGGGAAGAATTTTCTGCCTCATAAGGATTAAATATCTAATTTGAAAGGGTCTCTAGATTTCCAGTTCCTAATCTGTGTGAAAGAAGCTGTAAACGAAGGTAAAGTAAAGCTAAAAATGGTATCTCACAAGTGCCCGTTGTTTTACTCTAATCGTTAGTTTACCGATAGCCACAAAATCACATTTTACGAGGTTTGTAAATGGATTTTGGTGGTTAATAATAACGATTTTTTGCTGTGCTAATTGCTTATTTTGATAGCCTTATCTGTTCGCTGAGAAGTAAAGGAAGGTGTTTGACGAAATGCAATTATAACGAGGAACGAGAAAAGAATCAAAATAAGGCGAGGAATTCAAACAACAAGATTCTCTGCCGGTTTAATGACACTTTCAAACACATGGGAGTGAAATTATTGTCGGAGCACGTTTGTAAATCGTAAATCGGCGATTCACCTGACAATATTTGATTAGTTTTAACTGCCAAACATAGCAATGAGGTAATCAAATTGAGGTATTGCACGAAAAACTTCTTTACCAATGAAAGTAACGTAGATCAAAAGCAAAAAAGGGAAAAAAAAGAGAAGATGTCGAAAAGCGTCCGAGGAACAAAGGCATAGTACTCAACATGTTTTTTTCCGGCAGTATTGTATGTTGCTTGTCAGTGAATTAACATATGTCCTGGAAATCTTAATTTTCTTCCACAATCCTAGGTTTCGTTCTGAGATTAGCAAAAAGAGACGAAGCAGAACTTCTCCAACAACCAAGAAAAGTGATGAACGTAAGTAGGAACTTAATTTCGCTTTTTAAACTGCCAAGCACCAAGTTAAAAAGCTAAGAAAATATTTTGTCAGTAGGTTACCTTTTTTGATTTTTGCCACCAGAGCAAGATTTCATTACTGATTAAAGGAGCCACGCATGCACACCTGTTTTGATATCATCTCGGTGTTATGCCTTATTTCATTACAATAGGTAACAGGTAATGAGGGGTCGATTCTACCTCAACTTTTCGTATTTTTCATCAAAAATTTCATGGAAACACAGTTATTACAGCACAGTTATTACCTGACATGTTGGGATCATTTTTTTTCTTTTAAAAAAAAGACAGGTTAAACACTATTGATGATTTTTGTAGAAATGCTTCAATTTTGGCGTCATGTGTTTAACTCAAAAGCTACGACCCTTATTTTTTCATTGTCGATTAAAGTCAACGTATCGAAGTTTTAAAAATGTTAAGTAACAGGCTGTGACGTACCTTGACCTTTTTTTTTATTTACAGGTGATTTTACTTGCTAGCGTTGTCTTAATGACAGCATTCGTAGTAAATGGCAATCCTGTTAAGGTTTGTAAAACAGTTTTTTTTTTTCATTGTCAAAACGCACAACCAGTCAGAATTCAGGCAGCTTTTAATCGCAGTGCTCATCGATAGAAATTTTAGCCGATCAAGCACAAGTCCTTAATTCTCTTAGATCTTTCTTCGTCTTCATTCCCGACAATTTCTATGGTGCATCCGGTTCAAACCCACAATCCTTTGTGGACTTGTCATTCTGGCCGCGCTCACCATCTCTGTTTTCTTTACTCCATAATCTTTTTTGTATTTCCAAATTAGAAATTCGCCGATCAAAAAGTGAACTGACATTTTCTTTTTTTCAGGGATCGAGGGACTTAAACGACTTACGTCGGTACAAAAGAGCAGGTACAGTTATCAGTTTCTAATGTTCTTCGCACCTCGACATTTGAATTTGTTGTTGCGTTCTTTCAAGAGAACCTCAGGTGTTCTCTATATTTCGTCTATTAACTAGCACCTTTTGTGCAGTCTTAACTCGCTCTTTTTTTCTTTTAACGAAATTCAAGGTCCTTCAAATTATGAACCAGTGGGTTGCTACAGTTCTGGGAAACTGAAAAAGGCGAAAGTATTCGGCAAGAAGTCATACAAGAAGATTAAAGCCGGAGCAGAGAGACCCATTGATCAGTGCAGTGAAGGCCAGGATTATGCCATCATTGGAATCCAGAGGATAAAGAAAGACATTTCGTGTTTAAATGGAAACGAAGCAAAATGGGACCCAAATGATTTCAAAGTGGAAGAAGAAAGCAAATGTCCCGGTGGAGCAGGATCGAAGAAGACAATCTTCATCTACAAGAAAAGCGTGAATCCAGGTAGAGGAAATTATAAAGCGATTTGCGTTTTTCAAACTTTTAATTTTCGCTGAAATTAAAATGTTTATAGCGTCAGGTACCCAACCTGCACGCAAATCGATTGTCCCATCATATGTGAGCTGAACGCTCCCATTTTCGCTTCTATGAAAAGAACTGCCTTTAATGAACCTCAACATGATCCCTCACTTTCTCTATATCCTCTCTATATCTGCCAAGATAATCTTCATTTGCATCCGTGTTTTTTCTGTTTCCTTAACTGGGCTGCGGCAAATACTGTGTCTGAGTGAACTTCTGCCACTCGGTTTTGCCTAACCTGTTTTTTTTTACCTAACTCTTTGAAAATGCATCATCGCTAAAACCTAAAGGAGTTTGAGGGTAGCTAAAGGAAGGGTCATAGTCTACGGCTTTAGGATTTTCATTCACACTTAAAGTTATTAAGTTACAGGCAGTCTCCCGAAATTATCTTCTGAGACAACCACAAATCCCTTTCAATGCCTTGACTGTCCCTAGCCTCTCAATACTCGAAATTGTGGCTCAATTTCATGGCTGCAGTATATGCGCGCACATCGCCTGTCATATTTGAACCTGTAATTTCTTACCTCACAGAGTCTTCTGTTGCTCTGTGGTGTAGCATCGGTAGAATACTTCTAGGGACTCAGAATTTTTCCTTAGACCCACGCCCGAGACCATACGAAGACACTTCTTTCCTTAACCACATCTATGTTCCGTAATGTCTTTTTAGGGATCGTAGCTGACGGAAAGTGCAGATACGGCGACAAAGTATTCAATGATGGAGAAGAAGCCCCAATATATCACAAGACAGGCGACGTGTTTAACGACTATTGTGAATTGTGTGAGTGTATTAAAGGAAACCTGACTGACTGTATGCACATCAAATGTGACACTGGGTTGATGGGCTGTAAAGAAATTGTTTATCCATCAGAAAGTGGGGAGTGTTGTCCGAAATGCAAATCAGAACCTTTAAGGAGAAGTAAGTATACTTCAAATACATTTTCAATGAAAAACTCCGACTATTATAATGGTAATATTAACAATGATTATAATCAGGAATATGATGATAAAATCCGAACTCCGAGATAATAAGGCCTGAAGGAGACAGTAGTCACTGTAGAGAACTACATCTCCTGAGAACCAAAACTGCAATTAGTCAATCCGCTTTTTAATGCGCTGCTAGAGATGATGAGAACGAAATTCCCGATGAAAATCACCCCTGCATTACCCGAAAAACTTCAAAAATTGTAAACTTTTAAATTCTCACTCGATTTAGACAAGACTCAATACAAATGTATTACTGAAAGATATAGGTTAAAATCAGTAATTTGATCCTGTCCTGAATAAACAATTTTGACTTATCTTTAATTTGGTGGTTTCAGAGTGCGACGGCAGGCGATCTTGGTTGAGTTACGAAGATGACGTATGTTTATTTTGCGAATGCCACGGGCAAGTTTCCGCAACGTGCCGCGTTGTCAAACCTGCTTGCCAAGCTGTAAGTTGCAAAGATCCGGTTATCCCCGTCGGAGAGTGCTGCCCATATTGCGGTATTTACGAATTCTTTTTTCATCATAAGACTGCACATGATAACGGTGGTCCTTTTTTCCTTTGGCCACGGATTAAAAATTAAACTGGAATTATGAGTGTCATATTGACGATATTTACCATAAAACTTTTAAATAAAGAGAAAGAAAATTGTGACCAGGGACAACAAAGGTTAAAGAAGGAAAAATGGCACTATATCTGTTGGTAAAATGAACGATGACGCATCAAGCTGTTTTGTTTTTCGTTGATCATAACGTTTCTTTCTTTTCTTAATCAGAACCACAAACAACTCCTCCGCCAGTGTTTACAATCAAACCAACGGAGGATAGACCAGAACCACCCTTCCCATTTCCTTTCTGAAGTGAAATCAAGAAGTAAAGATGGTAAACCGTTGCTTAGTTCGTAATAAGGAATACGTCGTTGTTCTTATCTAGTTTTTTTCCTGTTGATCGTCTTCTTTCAGCTTCCAGTGAGCATTTCAGTTCTTTCTTTTCGACCTCTATCAGTATTTCATTTTTAATTTTTGTCAGACTACAATTTTTTCCAATAAGATCTCGTTTTTTTTTAATCTTCCGTGACTCTCTTTAGTGCTGCACTTTGAAAAAAAAAAGCATATATTCCTTCTGAATTAATAAGCGTCAATCTCTGTTCAATTCATTGGTCTTTGAAAACCAGCAGCACAGAACTTAACTAACTTTTCTGTAACTTATTTTCAGTTGCAGATGATCTACGAAATTTACAGTCTTATGGTGATTTCTCATCCTTCGTTAACTGTTGTATTCTGCAAATGTCATGTTGTTTTATAGAAATTACAACCAGAAATATTAAAAATGTTAAAAAGCAAGGAATTGGTTTAATTTATTGACTGTTATTTTATCTGGTGAGCTCCACATGCTTTTTGCATCAGTTTTCTTTGATAGCGTTATTGCAATTAGATGTAAGCGAATCGTCTGTTCATAGTTGCTATTTTCTAAAACATACTTCTCGCGCTAATTATTCAGGCTAAATCATTATTGCAAATTTGTCAAGATTCTCTCTTGAGATGGTCATGCGGCGCCTTTTACGAACATACAAAGAGAAAAAGAAAAAAAGCCACTCGTTTTAAATAGAGCGACGTGGCTTGAAATCTGCAAGTCTAAAGCCGATTTAACAAGAAACCTTGATGTGGAGGCGGTGAAATTGTGAAAAGTTTGTTGAGGGTTTTAATCGCCTCTGTAAAGTGGCCTTTATCCGCACAGAGTTCCTCTATCTGGGAGGCGATATAAATTAGTGCGCGCGTGTTAACTAAAATTCAATCCTGTGGCCAAGAAAGTGGAAGATGACTCTAATTTGCAATTATATCTATCCGCCTCACACTCAAACATGTAACTGAGGTTCCTTCCTCAAGGTATTTTGCGAAACATCACTCTGAGATAATATTGGTTGCGACACTTCCCAAACACAACGTTTATGATGTTCTATCGCCCCTCTCCTCTTCCTTACAATGTTTTAAAGTACTGATGCGTCCATACCATCTTGTAGACCAACATTGAGAGGGGCAGGGATTTCAGTAAGTGCACCAAGAAATGTGTCTGAGAGTATATCTCGCATGATACAATAATCCAACAAGCGGATCAATTTACTAGTTGTTAAAGTAAACTGTTTTTTCGCTAAAATGAAACTGTAGTGGCAAAATTTCTAAATTTTGCCATCAAATCTATCAAAAAAGCAAAGAAGGTATCCCAGAGTTTTTGATACAAGGAGCACAATGCCAAAATCTTAATTAGTTTCTTGGAAGGGAGCACTTAGACATGACATAACAAGTGTTTTCTTTAGCATGTTTTGCCTGTGCGAAGTTTGTGGCTTCTTGATTTTCATAGACAATGAAGTAAGCAAACCGTAGCTGAAAAAAATGGAAATCATAAATGTCATTGTCTGATAAACGAAGAACTTAGCACCTTTTGTTACCTCCAGAGATTCTTCAAATGTCAAGGATCACGTAAGCAAGACTTGCAGTCAAAAAGTCTTGATGCCATTAATAGAGTGCAATCCTATCAAGGGTCTTTCGATACCGTCAGTACAACATAATACTCAAACCAAGTTGAATGTTCCTTGAATTTAGCATTGTTTATCTAGCTTAAAAAGCTTTAGCCCACAAGCGAATACAAAACAGAAATCCCGTAATTTATTGATGAATTCGCCACTGACCAATCAGGAAAGACATTTTTTGTAGAGTAAAATAATGTTTGTTTTTGGTTTGGTTTCACATATCATTTGCATCTAGTAGCGACTGCTACGTCTGCACAATAGTGCTACCAGTTTGTAAATGTTCCGGTAAATATTCAATATATCAAGTGAAAATATCCCGAATAATGACAACAAGATTGAAAAATAGTTTTTACTGCTGTACAATATAGGTTAAGCGTTAATCACTTAAAAGTTTAAGAAATTTCTCGTCGTATGATTTCCCTTGAGGCCAGATTACTTCCTTTATGAACTTAAAGGCGATAAGGATTAAATCTCCACCGGCCGGTGAGTTCTTTATCACGTTCTATCTTAATCACTTATGATATGGACTGATGGGGCTGGTTATAACACGAAGTCTACAACCTAAACCACGGTTTTACGCAATCAGTGGGCCTTGGGCTTTCTCTATGAGAAGATTAATTTAATTAAACTAGTAATAATCAAAGATTACTAAAGTGCATTCGATCTCTAGCAAAAGGTTTTCTTTTTTTTAATCGTACTGATTGTGCTGATCTGATCGAGGCTATTTGTGCCACATAACCAGCCAGCCGGTCCAAAATGGTGCCCAATACCTGAAATCGTATGGTATCCCGATCGATCCCCTTGGGACTGGTCCATAAAACCCTCGAGAGTGATTTCCGTAAAAACGACACGATTAGTACGCGTTCTCCTTCGTCGAACGCAATAGATGTCCGTCCACTCTTAACACTCTTCACAAAAATAAATATACAGATAAGACCGTGAGAGACCGACACAGTTTCGTTAAACAGTGGCTAAACTTTGTTTAAATAAACAGCCCATGAAGATTTTTACACTTTTTCTTTTCCACAGATGCTTTTTTTGGTGTGTCTTTTACTCTTTGAGGCATGCGCTGTGTCCATCAGTCCGATGATAAACCGCAATATGGAACGTGACTCCATTCGGGTAATATACAGCTGTGATGATCTCTCATAACGTGAAAACCGACGTCGAATAAGCGTTGTGTCCTGAACGTAATAATGAATAATAATAATGTTTATTTCTTATATTGTGCAGTCTAGCATGCGATAAAGATATGATCGAGTGCGCAATATGATCGAGTGCGCAATTAATTATTATATTGGGCAGCCTTTCGCTGCTCATAAAACAGTGACTGTATTAAATCATATCCTTTCTATTCTCCAAGACAATACAGTCTCGGCTTACGTCAGAGTGGGATATTTTCCTGGTGACAAACTGGCTCCCTTCCTCACTTTAAAGCGGTGATTTGTTTTCTTATTTTCAGGATAATTCAGATCCAGAGAACCATGAGTCCTCCATGGTACAAGCACGATATGCACGAGGCAAGAATAAAACGTCCTAAGAACTTGTAAAGTTCACCTTTAAGTCTCTTGTCCATAAATTATCCTACTTAAAAAACACACTGAATCGTAAAGCTCAGGAAACGGCAACATGATTATGTGTTATTATGGACGAAAAATATGTCCAGCGCAGCCTAACTACTATTCTCTCGTAATTTTAGCGATGGCAACCTAATACAGATAGGTAAAAGTACGAATTTGTGGGATTGGAGTAAAGGTAAGGTGAAACATTGAGATTTTGCGCTTTAGGAACATTTTGAACGAATGACAGTAGTCGTCAACGTTCGTCCCGTCGTATTTACAACTTTTTTTTTTCTTTTTCATCTTAAGACTACACATGATAACGATGGTCGCTTTTTCCTTTTGCAAGGGTTTAAAAATTGAATTGGAATTATGAGTGTCACAATGACGATATCTGCCATAAAATTGTTAAATAAAGAGGACGAATATTGTGGCCAGGGACAACAAAGGTTAAAGAAGAAAAAAATCGTGCATGAAACAGATCGAAAATCTGTCGCGGTTTCGAAAAAGTTTTAGCCGTTGAATTTTGTGGAATTGAATTTTTTAACCCTTTAATTCCCACGAGTGACCGAGACAGAATTTCTCCTCACAATATCGGTATAATACCCAGTGGAAAAGTGATGAGAAAAACCAAAAATATCAATTAGGGAATTATCAGTTGATCCAATACCAGATGATCTCCAAACTAAAGAGTCAAACAACACGGTTGGTGAATGTGCTTTCATCTTTGATGTCCAGTTCTCCAGGTTGTATTTTTCCAGAATCCGTAAAGCGTATATCACCACTGATCATTTTCATTTGTTGGTAAAATGAACAGTGACGCATTAAGATGTTTTGTTTTTCGTTGATCAAAATATTTCTTTCTTTTATTAATCAGAACCACAAACTCCTCCGCCGGTGTTCACAATCGAACCAACGGAGGATAGAACAGAACCATCCTTCCCATTTGCATTTCCCTTCTGAAGTGAAATCAAGAAGTAAAGATGGTAAACTCATAAACCGTTGCTTAGTTCGTAGTCAGGAATACGTCGTTGTTCTTGTCTAGTTTTTTTCCCGTTGATCGTCTTCTTTCAGCTTCTCTGAGCATTTAAGTTCCTTCCTTTCGACATATTTCAGTATCTCATTTTTAATTTTTCTCAGACTACAATTTTTTCCAATATGATCTCGTTTTGCTTTTCCGTGACTCTCTTTAGTGCTGCACTTTGTAAAAAAAAAAGGAAAAACCCAAGGCATATATTCCTTCTGAATTGATAAGCGTCAATCTTTGTTCAATTCATCGATCTTTAAAAACCAGCTGCACAGAACTTAACTAACTTTTCTGTAACTTATTTTCAGCTGTAGATGATCCAGTGAAATTACTGTCTGATGATGACTTCTCGTCTGTTGTATTCTGCAAATGTCATGTTCTTTTATAGAAATTACAACCAGAAAAAATTAAAAACGTTAAAACGCAAGGAATTGGTTTATTTTATTGACTGTGTTATATGTTCCGGTGAGCTCCACATGCTTTTTGCATCAGTGTTCTTTGACAACGTTATTACAGTTAGATGTAAGCGAGCCTTGAAATCGTCGAAATATTAATCGTCTGTTCATAGTTGCTATTTTCTCAAACAGACTTCTCGCGCTGATTATTCAGGCTAAATCATTATTGCAAATTTGTCAAGATTCTCTCTTGTGATAACCACCGCGGCGCCTTTTACCAACATACAAAGAGAAAAAAAACCTCTTTGTTTTAAATGTGGCAACGTGGCTTGAAGTCTGCGAGTCTAGAGCCGATTTAACAAGAAACCTTGATGTGGAGGCGGTGAAATTATGAACAGTTTGTTTAGGGTTTTAATCGCCTCTGTATAGTGGCCTTTTTTCGCACAGACTTTCCCTTTCAAGCAGGTGATATAAATTAGTACGCACGTGTTAACTGAATTTCATCCTGTGGCCAAGAAAGTGAAAGATGACTCTAATTTGGCAATTATATGAGGGGAAATTATGGGTGATTGTTCACCTCGGGGGATTAATTACTCACAAATGAATAATATCGATGACTAATTCATGTTGTCATTGTATGGCCGAGATACCGCTGGTACTTAATTGCCCAAGAAACAATGCATGAATTTAATTTCAATGATAATTTATTACTCCTGATACAAGCCAATTCAATTTTGCAAATTAGTTATATTTTACTCTGGTTGTTATCTACTTGGGATCTCCCATCGAAAAAAAGAGAGCTGGAGAAAAACAACACAAACTTTGACCCAACCGCCGTATAATTTCCTTTGAGGCTAACAAAGGTATGAAGAGTATAATACCAGAATAAAAAAAATTTGGTTCTAGACTCGTTCAGTGAATTCTTTAGAGCTGAACAGTTAGCTTTCCTAGTCAAAGGAAGAGCAGGTGACATTAACGCTATCACAATTTATCGTAAACTGTTTGCACAGCGTAGATAGAAAAAAAAAAGCGGGTCCTTCTTTTATTCTATTAAATTTAATAGCATCAGAACTAATGCCCCATGAAATGGAATGAAAGTTAAACATTATAATTTAAACAACGAAGACATATCTAAACTGTACCACGGCGCTAAACAAAAGCTTCTAATCATTATAATCAGCCAAGCTTGAAATCAATTTAAGTTTGCATATTTATCTAAAGGTAGACTAAGACTATTGTTATAAAAAGACAATCTGCGAAGCTTTTACATCACTTAGTTACCGTGCGTAGGATCTGTTTCCACAAGTACACCATTCAAGGTAGGTTCAGTTCCTCTTGAAGATATAACCAAAACTCTTACTGTAAGAATCATCTCGGGATGTCCTTTTAAAAAAGCTATCCCCCTTTCAACTGATGTAAGGGTTTTTTGTTCACCTCACACTAAAACATGTATTAATTTAGGTTTCTTTGGCAAAACTTCACTCTCAGGTAATATTAGTTGGGACACTTCTTAAAACAACGTTTATGATGTTCAATCGCCCCTCTCCTCTTCCCTACGATGTTTTTCAGTGCTGATGCGTCCATATCATCTTGCAGACCAACATCGAGAGGGGCAGGGATTTTAGTTGGTGTACTAAGAATGTGTCTGGGATTGTTTCTCGCATAAAAAAACAATCCAGTGAGAGGATCAATTTACTAGTTGTTAAAGTAAACTGTTTTTCGCCAAAACGAAACTATGTGGCAAAATTTCTAAATTTTGTTATCAAATCTATCAAGAAAAGTGAAGAAGGTATCCCAGAGTTTTGGATGCAAGGGGCATAATGCCAAAATCCTAATTAGTTTCTTGGAAGGGTGCACTCAGACATTAAATAACAAGTGTTGTCTTTGGTATGTTTTGCCTGCGCGAAGTTTGTGGCTTCTAGATTTTCACAGACAATGAAGTAAGCCGCCCGTTGCTGAAACAAATGGAAATCATAAATGCTATTGTCTGATTAACGAAGAACTTAGCACCTTTTGTTACCTCCAGAGATTCTTCAAATGTCAAGGATCACGTACGCAAGACTTGCAGTTGAAAAGTACTAATGCCATTTATACAGTACAATCCTATCAAGGGTCTTTCGATACAGTCATTACAACATAATACTCAAACCAAGTTGAATGTTAGGAATATTCTTGAAGTTAGCATTGTTTATTGATCTTTAAAAGCTTTAGCCCACAAGCGAGTACAAAACAGAAATCCCGTAATCTATTTATGAATTCGTCATTGACCAATCAGGAAGGCCTTTTTTTGTTAGAGTAAAATAATGCTTGATACTTGTTTGGTTTCACATATCATTTGCATTTAGTAACGACTGCTACGTCTGCACGATAGTGTTACCAGTTTGTAAATGTTCAAGTAAATATTTTTACTGCTGTATAATACAGTTTAAGCGTTAATCACTTAAAAGTTTAAGGAATTTCTCGTCGTATGATTTCCCTTGAGGCCAGATTATTTCCTTTATAAACTTCATTTAAAGGCGATGAGAGAAGTTCGGATATAACGCGCGCTGTCATTGGTTGAAAGAGCATGCTCTATGAGAGTATAGAGCATAGAGCTGAGCTAAAGCTGTCACGCCATCTGCCAAATTGTGCTATGTTCGACCTTTTCCGGGACTTCTTTTTAGCTTTTTTCCGATAATTGAAAGTGAAGTTTCGGAACAAGCGAGCCGGTAAGTAGCAACAGAAGAACATAGAAGTGGGGAGAAACTCAAGAAGTGGGGAGAAACACGAGACGTAGTCGAGTGTTTCTCCCTACACTTCTTTCGTGCTCTAGCCGCTTCCTGCGTGCTTTGTAACAGAACAGAGCACAGTCAAGGCTTCTCTATTTGTTAAATGATGTGGACTCATGGGGCCAGTTATAACACGAGCTCTACAACCTAAACCACGGTTTTACAAAATCAGTGGGCCTTGGGCTTTCTCTACGAGAAGTTTTATTTAATAAATGTTCGTCCGCTCTTAACACTCTTAACAAATAAATGTTCAGATAAAAGGTTCAGCTGAAACCGAGAATTGTTTAAATAAACAACCCATAAAGAATTTTATACTTTTTCTTTTCTACAGATGCTTTTTTTAGTGTGTCTTTTACTCTTTGAGGCATACGCTGTTTCCATTAGCCCAATAATAGGCCGCGATATGGAACGTGACTCCATTCAGGTAATATCAGTAAAACTGTGATAATCTTTCATGACGTGTTAACCGACATCAAATAAGCGTTTTGTCCTGAACGTATTCGCTTTCGCTGCTCATCAAGCAATGACTGTATTAAATCATATCATTTAAGCGCTCCTTTCTATTCACCAAGACAATACAACCTCGGCTTACGCGATGGTCAGAGAAGGATATTTTCCTGGTAACAAACTAGCTCCCTCCCTCACTTTATAGCTGTGATTTGTTTTCTTATTTTCAGGATAATTCAGATCCAGAGAACCAGGATGAGTCCTCCATGGTACAAGCACGATATGCACGTGGCAAGTATAAAACATCTTAAGAACTTGTAAAGTTCACCTCTAAGTCTCTTGTCCACAAGTTATTCCACTTAACAAGCTCAGGAAATGGCAACATGGTCATGTGTTACTATGGACGAAAATTTGTCCAGCGTAGCCGAACTACTATTCTATCGTAATTTTAGTGATAGTAACCTAATACAGATAGGTAAAAGTACAAATTTGTGGGATTGGAGTAAAGGTAAGGTGAAACATTGAGATTTCGCACTTCAGGAACATTTTGAGCGAATGACAGTGGTCGTTAACGTTCTTCCTTTGTCATTGATGATGACCGAGTACATCTAAAGGGTCCATTGCTTACGTCTGTGGCTGATGAATCCGATGCAAGCTTAAGAGACTGCGGCTCAAGTTGGATATTGGTGGTTGGAAAGTTGACTCTGGACATCCCCAACATGTCTTCCTCATCGAATTCAGCAATATTTTGTCGCTCATTCTAACACTGTCACTGTTTTGCATAACGTTTCAGAACCCAAAAGATGTACATACAGAAACAAGGAATATAAACCGGGCGCAAAAGTTGACATAAATTTGGGTCCGGATTATGCAAGATGCGATCGATGCACATGTACCAAGAAAGGAAAATTCCGCAAATGCACCAAATTGTACTATTGTGAAGTGGGCTTTCTGAAGTGTAAGGTTGAGGATTATGAATGGCTTCCTGGTAAATGCTGTCCTGAGTGCAAACGAAAAAGTAAGTTACCTACTGTTCATAGCTTTCTCAATCCTCGTTTCGCTTGTGTGCCTTGAGTTTTAGTGTGTGTACAGAGTCCGTGCAGGGATGCTCGTTTTTCTTGCTATTTGTTTCTGTCTTCTGTTTCTGCACTTGCACGCTTTTGAATTTTTTCTTTCATTAACTCTCAGTTCTACGATTTTCAGTTTTCTGTGTATGACTCGCCAGTAGTTCTATAAATTAATTTGTTTAAAATATGCATCGAGGCCAACTACCTCAACTTAATAATTAGATTATTATCATTGTGTATCGTCTGCACTTTCCATTTTTGCTCGTTTATTTTGCGTTTAAGTACCTGAATCTTGACCTCCAACCGTTCCTCACCTAAAAAAACTAATAGGGCCACTTGCCTTCGTTTAGTGGCTTTTTTTCAGATAAGAACTGGAAAAAAATTAAGAATTCAGTTTACTCTGTCAATTACACGTGTACCAGGTGTGTATGTAACAATGGAATCTCTCTTCTAATGCGTTCAAAACTGACCAATTCCTTTTTAAGCTTTAAATATTGAAGTTTTTGATTTACAGGTTGCACCGACGACAGAAAGGTCGGGGAAAAATGGGAGAGGATAAAAAGCATGACGGGCCAAAATAAAGGCATTTGCTCTCTTTGTGAATGTTTAGCAGACGGCGAAGAGTTCTGCCAAGACAGTCGTTTCATTTGCTTTGACATATCAGGGTGTCTGGAGACTGAGATAAAACCGGACTTCTGCTGTCCACAGTGCAGTAAGTATTACCAAAGAGATGATAATGAAATAAATGCATGGAATAAGAGAAAAAGAGGAAGAAAGATGACTCACAGAAAAAAAAAAACTGAATAATCACTACATGTTCAAGCTAGAGCACAGGAAGTTTACAACAGCGCAGAAAAGGCATCCTTTTCGTAAGCTAGGAGAGTTGATTGAGGCGAGAAAATGGTCCATTTAAACAGCCTTGAAAAAATTCAATTTAATATCAAACGACCGGTTTTCAGGTTGTGGTTATGTGGACTTTTTAAGCTGCTGTACTGCGTTGAAAACTGCTATTAAAATGTGAACAATTAATAACCTAGCAACAAGAAGTCCAATATGCAGAGTTTCAATGAGTCCATGAGGTGGCAAAAGTTGCGTATGTGTTGGTCTTAGAGAGAGACTGCTCTCTGGGTTATAGGTCCTTGATAACGTCACATATAGAGGGAGAGTAAGTTTTTAATGCAGATGAAGGTAATCATCGACGCGGAACTAGTGAATGTGAAGAAGATAGCAGTTCGTAGATGAAAGTCGCGATCCTTGTCGAAAGTGACTGCATCATGAGAAAAACGATTTTACTTCTTTCGTAGAGTTGTTAATGTTTCCGTACACATTGTTCTCGGCAAATGTAGTTGTTGTCCTCATTTTCGCAAGTACTTGGGGAATTGATGTAGCCAGTGTCCTAAGATGACAGTTCATTGCTCTTTTTCTATCAAACCTTTCAGAAACTTGGGCCAAATCAACTACGACTGATGCACCAAGCTTTACCATTATACCGACGGAACCTACAGAACCACCGCCGTTTCCACTTTTCCCGTTTGACTCCAATGAAGACAAAGAAACTTAAGACCAGGCTCGACAAATGTTTTTTTTTCGCAGATGCGATTTACTTCGAGTAGTTTTTCAAAGGAAGAGTGAGCATGACGATTCTAATGACTTGTTCTAAGAAATAAGAGATCGTTGAATGGATGTGTTCGCGAGACTTAATTAAACCTGGAAATAAAACTTGAAAAGAAATTGAAAACGCATCTTCTTGTTTGCTGCAGTCATTTTAATTTAAATTACATCCAGTATCAGTTACTTTAGTGGTTAAACTGCATCAGGATGATTTTTGGCAGTTTCTTTAATGTTTCGCTGGGAACGAGTCAACCATAAAATTTAAGCAAATGTTTTGATACCCTATCTATCTTCTTTTGTCTGCTATTGCTTTTTGAGAGTTTCTATGATTCAATGAAAAACTTTGCAGATCAGGATATATTGTTCTGGTCCGGCGGTCATTTCATTTCTTCTCCTCATTTACGCACAGTCGAAATTTGTCAGACTATATTTATGCTGTGATGCTTTAACAAAGCGGGACATCCTGAGCGAACATTATTGACAACTATTTCCACTGCTGTGACCAATCAGAACGCGCCATGGTGGAAACACGTGGCCATATAATCAAAGAATGGTCCGGCGGTCATTTCGTTTCTACTCCTCATTTACGCACAGTCGAAATTTGTCAGACTACATTTTATGCTTGATGCTTTAACAAAGCGGGACATCCTGAGCGAACATTATTGACGACTATCTCCACTGCTGTGACCAATCAGAACGCGACATGGTGGAAACACGTGGCCATATAATCAAAGAATGGGTCCAGCCTCACGCACAATGAAATATATCCACGAAGTGCATTTGAGTTGACTGGTAACTCTGCAGTCATCTCTCAAATGATCATGGTATCATTTTTCAGTCTTAAGGTATCATGTGCAGATATTTAAAAGCTTTCGTGATATTCAATCATTCACTGCTATAATTTTTGCCGGTTTTCTTCCTTCCATCAATTTGATATCAGAATTATATGCTCTATTGTTCAGATCTCCTAGTTACCTCTATTATGATGAAAGAATTTCATTGTGTTGTCTGTTTTGTTTTCGTGTTCTTGCACGGAATCAATGCTGTGGAAAAGCCAAAAAATATAATTAATACGAATATATATATTTGTACTTTTCTAAAAAATCAGTTCCTCTTCTTGCTTCGAAGGATGGAAATGTATTTTGATTAACAAAATACCCAAATAGGACAAGTCGTGAACACTTTGGTCGTCACTTTTTAATTAACAATTCAGATGTGTTAAATTTGCCAACAATTAATCGAAGAAAGAGATCTCTATGGACGCCTATGACTTTGAGAAAGAAGAAAGTTTGTTCTCTTAAATAACAAAAGCCTAATTTTCACGGTCTTCAAAATTGCTAACTCGATTTCTTTTGAAATATTGAGCTGCATTTATATGTTAAAAACCGTTAATTCTTTCTGAGATGACTACTTTTGGGAAACATGAATTAGATCCATTTAACGTGGAGGACAGATGGTTCACTATCAAGTCTTGGGTAGGTCGAGTTTAGCACAGATATTTTAGTATTTCTGTCGTATTTCAACGCCGAAATTTCATATGATTGAACATGCCTTAATATCATGTATTAGTCCATAGAGAATACACGTTACGATTTAGACTTGCGATGCTAATCAAAAATCGTCAGGATTCTTTGGTTGTGCTATTGCTTGCATAAAGGTGAAACACCTTACACTATAGTTTTTATCCTTTTGCGGTCAGAAAATTTGGAGGCTTTCTGGTGGTATACATTTTTTAATGTATCAATCTTGTAAGCCATCGTTAACCGTATCGACGCTTGTGGAACCTGTAGACTATGTTTTGTTGCGACACTCATATGTTTATTTAGTTGGAGCCCAGCCTTATTATTTAACTGTCATTTTAAACTGATGTGGCTTAACAACCGTCGTCAACCACCATTAGCTGGTTGGATCGTAAATAATTTTAACTTTAAGATGGAGAGAGAGTTTAATGTGGCGACCATCCTTAATCTTTAGGCATATATTATGTGGCTACAGACTAATCATATCAGTTCATCTATACTGAAATGCTTGAAATTTCGTTCTTCGCCTAGTTTCTTGGACGGGAAAAATTGGCCTTATTCTTCACTGCTTAATCGAACGTAAATTAAAATAGCCATTTTTTTCAAACCTTCGGTGTTTGACCATTTCAGGCAGTACTTTTGTTTCAAGAGACGTTAAATACTCCGCTTCGGAAATCGCTTAAGATGACCGAAGAAACAAAGGGATGCTGGCGTCAGATATAGTTGGACAGATGTCCCAGTATTCGAAGTCATTGCTTTGAGAGCAATTGACGCCATTTAGTTTTTTTTTAATGCATAAACAGTGATCATGACTGTATGGGTCATAATTACTCGGCGAAAACCTAAATTTAAGCAAGAAATTAACGAAATTAGGTTAAATTCTGAGAATTAATTATACAAAATGAAATCGCATTTTTTCCCGCTGACAAAACAAATTTAATGTGTTTTGTAAAGTTAACTATTGATCTAGGCCCCTGACCTCTTTTTGACGTTTGTTTACAAAGCAATAAAGTTGGCGTCTTTCGAATACTTACAATACATTACGCTAGCATCATACCGTTTTCAGTAACTTGAATTAAGCGAAGTTCTTGACGTTCCAAAGAGTTGCAATTTATCAGATATATGGTTAGTGAGAACTTTGTACTTGGGTATTTTATTTCAGTTATTGAAGTTTTAATTTCATGAGTTGAATTTTTATTTTAAACTTTGTAACCAATTCAGTCTGCCTCTCAGTACGCTTAACAGGAAACGCGAACACCACTGGATTAGTTTTTCTCCGGCTACACCATATCAGGTGAAGGTCAGAAAAACGTCTGTTAAAACGACACTGACTCGCATTTATCAGCATCCTTTGAAGTCAACCTAAGTTTAAAACAGGGCTGCTCAGGAGGTTCATTATTACTTTCCTCACATTTCACCATTGCATTTTGCTGTAAAACCTTGTTATTGTCAGTAACTTCTTATAAGGATAAGGTAAGACGCTACAAATCTCCAAAATTTGAGAATACCATAAGTCAATATGATTTAGGAAGGGTCGTTCAAAATACCATAAAAAATATAGCAATCATGCAGAAGTGAAGAAAAGCCACTGTTTGAGTCTTCAAACATGTAATCAATATTATCTGACAGCAATTTTAGCCTATAATGCTGTAACAGCACAAAATGTGCCTGCCACATGCATGTTGAATCTAGGAGAAACTATTGAGGAAAATCTCTTGTTAAGTGCAAGGAGCAATTGAAACAAACCATTTACAAGTTATGCTGGAAGAATAAATTTATTTTGCCTTTTCATCCTTTTAAAAAGTCGTTATAGCTAAACATTTGAATTCAGACATCGAATGTACTATAGAGTCTCCATAATTGATATTTAATACACTTCTGTAAGTTCAGGAGTGGGGTAGGGCTTATTAATTCCTTGACTTCTGGGTAGGCTTTTATTTCGCGAAAATTCCCTTGGGGCAGAACATCGATGTATTGAATACAATATACAGAATGTATGTCTTCGGTTGAAAATCAACAAAAACGGAAGCTAGTAGAGGCTTTCAAATACTTGCATATTTAAATTGAGCCCAAACGAATCACTGAGAAAATATTGTTTCAGAGTTTGTGTTCAGGGAGGGGGGTGAAAGGACGTATCAAAGAGGGGTCTTTCAACTTGTTATTGAATGATACCATCCAACTACGAATGGTATTGAACTGAATTAAATAAACGTTGAGAAAAGCGGAAAACTTAAAACCGTCTAGGTTTAAAATGCCGAAAATTTCTTTAAAACGACGACGTTTCGAAGTTACTTAGTGCCATTAAAGGTCAAGTCAAGATAAAATCCTAAGTGGGCATTTAAAAGTAGAAGGAATTCCTTAGAGGTATGAATATGATGGCAAAGTAAAACAAAGAGAAACTGCCCATAAATAAAGAATATAATAATAATAGACATTTTTAATCTGAACGAAGTCAACCAGATTGATAGACTGTCAATTAAATTTTTCAGAGTGCACAAGAAGTAGGAAGATGGTCGTCAAATTCAACGTGGTGCTTATCATCTTCGTTTGTATTTTAATTTCTATCGAGGGTCGTTCGGTTAAAGAGGTAAGTGATTCATGCAAAATACGGAATCGTTCTCTTACTTTAGATAGTTTGGCTTGGGCTGTTTACGTAGATAACATTATTGTCTCTTGGGGAGGAACTTGCCGGGCTGAATAGAATAAGTATTGTTGCGGTAATTAGTTCCCTTCAACAATTGACTTTATCGTTTCCGTATAGCTGTACGCTTGCACCTAAATCGATAACTCAGGTTGTCATGAATAAAGGCAAGGGAAGAGATGGACCAAGTTAATGTTCACTTATTTGGTTTTTTTTCAGGACAGTTTTGATATTGAGACCCATAACAAGTCTGTGGTGATGGAAGAACGAGGTACACGAAGAAAAATCGTTATATTGAAAACAGTTCATGAATTTCATATCAATGTTTCAACCATTCTACTACAAAGGTAAGTGCGGTAAGCTGCATGACCAAAACGCAGTGCTTAGGAAATGACCACACGGTGACCGTCAGTCTTTTGTTCCGTAAACAGTGAACGGATGACATCTGCAAAATTCGTCAATGCTGGATTATCGCTAATATCCATTGCTAAATGATTCGAAACGAGATGCACCTTGAAAATAACTTGACCGAGAAACAGCTTTTAGGAAAGTTGCCAAGTATGACTAAAACTGGGTATGGAGATCTTACAGATACTGCCTCTTACCTAGAACCGCAATGACTCATTATAAGTCTCTTTAAATGGAACATAATTCCCATATGATTATTGGTATTTTGCTTCACATTTTAGGATCAGGAGGGTGCACATATAGGAACAACGAATACGAACCAGGCGCAACCGTTAACATCGCTGTGGCTCCAAAGTATGATCGCTGCGATGAGTGCAAATGCATTAGAGGGAAATTCAAAAAATGCACAAAGTTATACAGTTGTCACGTAACTAATCAGTGTAAGATGGAAGACTATGTATGGCGTCCAGATAGTTGCTGCCCTGAATGCAAACAAAAAGGCGAGCCCTGTATTATTTTTCTCTTTCTATCGACATATGTCTCTAATGTGCCTAACATTTATTAACCTGTGAACAGTTTGTCTTTCTGTTCTTGTTATTAGTTTCTGTATTCTTTTCTTCAGCACGTACTCATGCTATAGGAGACTTTTAAAATTTACCCATTTATCTTCGATCTCCACATCACCTGTGTTTCTTTCATTCTGAGTTCTAACTCAGGTGCTCCGTGGTAGGGCCTAAATTCAAAATTTGTGGTTAGTCCAGCCGTGACAGCTATCGAAACTCTTAAGCGTAAAGAGAACGTCCAACAAAAACAACAACATTACATGAGAGGGACAATATTTTCACATGCTTTTCACAGCTTTTCACGTTCCTTTATTTCACATGAAGTAAGTTTAGACTGTGAAAACCTCATAAAGAATTTGTTCTTTGCATTGATTTAACAATATTTCTATTAGAGTTCCTTACTTATAGATTGTCAATCAGTAAAAATGTCCGCCTTATCCACTTTTATTTTCTTTTAGACCTTCAAACTCTTAATAACAAATACCCCAGATGATGTTTTACTTTCCCCTTATACACCAAATTCTTTTCCCCTCGATTCTTCAGTTACAAAGAGAAAATAACTTTCAAATCTCCAAATTCCTTGTTCTCATTCCTGTTTTGTATTTCGTCCTCCGATTAATTATTTTCTGCAGGGACTGCAGATTCCCATTTTACATTTATTGTTGATCTACTTTATCTAAAGAATAAACCCATGGCGATCCATGATCATTGACCATCATTGACGTTTTTGATTTACAGGTTGTTCCGATGACAGAAAAGTTGGCGAAAAATGGGAGAGGTTAGTGCGTTTGCCGGAGGGTGAGAAGGAAGGAATCTGTTCTTTATGCGAATGCAACGCAGACGGTACAGAGTTTTGTAAAGAAAATCTTTTGTTATGCTTCAAACCAGAAGGATGCATAGAGACTGAAATGAAGCTGGATCACTGCTGTCCTCAGTGCAGTAAGTATCGGCAAAACAACAGATCCACTGGAAGTCCAGGCTCATGATACGAAACGAACGTGAAGGCGATTCTTTCTTCATTGCGTCAACAAGGGTCTAGTTTACGTTCGGTACAGGTCTTGAGCTTGGGATATCACTGGTGGGCCCCTCACACACACAAAAAAAAACTTGCTAGTCAATCTAACACGTTATTGTGGCCAGAATTGTGGTAGCCCATAAAATATTACTTTTGAAAAGTTTTCAGCCTGGCTGGGTTAACATGATACTCCATGATGTAAAACAATTTCATTGCTTCGTTTGAGTTAAGATCACAACTAAATGGCGAACTCAGAGCCACTTAATCTTTGCCTTTCTTCGTTCCCCCCCCCCATCCCCAGAACTTCTGTAGGAGAGGACCGAAGTGGATTAGGATAGCCATTGTTCAAGCCGAAGTTTAGTGACCCGTGTGGCTTGGCGACCGAAAACAAAATTGAAATTTCTAATCATTAAGTCTTCTTTCAAAAGAGATTGTGGGAACGTGAATGTAAGTGTTCTCTAGATCTGCAAGAAGAATAAAAAGTAGTCCATCCATAGTTAAACAAAGAAGCAACCACCTCAACTCCTGCGCAAGTGCATTTGTTTATTTTTCCTCTCGAACAAACCTTACAGAAACATGGGCAACAGCGGTTACTACACCACCACCCATCTTTACAATAGAGGAAGGTACAGAAGAATCCTCACTTCCGTTTCCATTTGGTTTCGATGCCAATACGGATCAAGACCGATAACAACAGGTACTGACAAAATATATATCTATAAGACTCCTTCTTTTCATGTCTGCGATAAAAGACATAATGGAGACGTTTCGTTTGTTGTTTTCCTTTTCTTTTTACTTATCACAGGATTTATTTTTTAACGAGGAGGGTGGGTGGGTGGAATTTTGAGAGGGTACAACTGGAATAAAGACAACAGTAGTCTACCGTTAAAATCGATGATAACCTAGGTTATCTGTAACAGAACCTTACATATGTCTAGAATCACGTAGGAACAAAAATGCTCTGTTCGAGCAAAACTTGCGAGATACATTGCCCTTGTTGGTTATCAATCTATGAGGCTTTTAATCTTATAAGTGACAAACTTCTCCAGTCTCATGCTTGTAAACGATCGATTTGGTGTAAGTCTTATCTCAGAACATCTTTTTCTTTTTGCAGGTAATGCTTTTCTTCGGCCATTTACTTACAGGTGTGCATGATGTCGTGAAAAATTTTATTCCGCATTTTGCGGAAGAATCGTGATGATGAATCGTGCTTAAACAAGTCACTTTTGTGAGAACTGTATAGAATATGGAAATAAAGACTAACCAGAAATGGAAATACGGAAATACATTGAAGATTTAGATATATGAAAATTCACATATTTGCACTGCGGTGGAAAGATGAAATTAGAAGATCCTCGCAGCTAAGAACACTACTGAAACTAGTAGTTGTAAGTAGGACCTGAAAAAATTTCAGGCCCGTACGGGATTTGAACCCATGACCTCTGCGATACCGGTGCAGCGCTCTACCAATTGAGCTAACAAGCCAACTGGGAGCTGGTCAATGAATTGGGTACAAATAAACATCCGAGTGAATGAAGATTTAGATATATGAAAATTCACATATTTGCACTGCGGTGGAAAGATGAAATTAGAAGATCCTCGCAGCTAAGAACACTACTGAAACTAGTAGTTGTAAGTAGGACCTGAAAAAAATTTCAGGCCCGTACGGGATTTGAACCCATGACCTCTGCGATACCGGTGCAGCGCTCTACCAATTGAGCTAACAAGCCAACTGGGAGCTGGTCAATGAATTGGGTACAAATAAACATCCGAGTGAATGAAGATTTAGATATATGAAAATTCACATATTTGCACTGCGGTGGAAAGATGAAATTAGAAGATCCTCGCAGCTAAGAACACTACTGAAACTAGTAGTTGTAAGTAGGACCTGAAAAAAAAAAATTTCAGGCCCGTACGGGATTTGAACCCATGACCTCTGCGATACCGGTGCAGCGCTCTACCAATTGAGCTAACAAGCCAACTGGGAGCTGGTCAATGAATTGGGTACAAATAAACATCCGAGTTTTTCAGGTCCTACTTACAACTACTAGTTTCAGTAGTGTTCTTAGCTGCGAGGATCTTCTAATTTCATCTTTCCACCGCAGTGCAAATATGTGAATTTTCATATATCTAAATCTTCATTCACTCGGATGTTTATTTGTACCCAATTCATTGACCAGCTCCCAGTTGGCTTGTTAGCTCAATTGGTAGAGCGCTGCACCGGTATCGCAGAGGTCATGGGTTCAAATCCCGTACGGGCCTGAAATTTTTTTCAGGTCCTACTTACAACTACTAGTTTCAGTAGTGTTCTTAGCTGCGAGGATCTTCTAATTTCAACGGAAATACATTGTTATTCTCTACTGCAGTAATTGATGTAAAGTCCATTGGTAATTGCCGGTAATCGCGTTTGAGTTTGATTCAAATTGAATCAATACAATCCCTACAGTCAGGAAGTAAATCTTGCATCATATAAAATACAGAAAAACTTAGAAAAGAAAAATAAATTTTACAATAACTAGTGAGAAGATATCAACACTCGACAACTCTTTCCTCTGCTCTCCTAAGCCTCTTTTTATTTTCTTTTATTTCCCTGTTCATCGTCTATTTTGAAAAGTGATTTAGAAAAAACGAACCTAGATGGAATGGTTTATAATTTGTTTTTTCATTTATTTTTCTGTCACGAGTCATTTACTGACAGTTGAACAAATATCAGACAGCTCTCATTTTGGACGTAAGTTATTACTTTTACACTGGACCTGACCTGGCATCCATGAAAATTAATCATAGTGTAAATGGACGTTTAACACAACACGTTAGTAGCTTTAATTTAAAAATGTTTAAATTTGTTAGCAGGAAATGAAGAAGCATAATTTTGATTAAAAAGTTAAGATCAGTTGCTTTCTTTAGTAAAATTTAATCCAAACAACTCATTTAACTCCAGGCCGCTTGATCGTTAGCGGAGCCTTATCTCCAGCGGAGCCTCATCGCATACAGTCAATTCTGAATGCCTTTTAAAACAAAGGTCGTCATTAATATCTATTGCCTTCCGTAAACCGTTTGATTAAAATTTAGATAACAAATTGAATGATATATTAGGTCCAATCATTTACTTTTTCATTTCTACTCTTGAGTTTTATATACCGCTGTAGACGCCCAAATGTTGGACATACTGATGAATCAAAAAGCGAAAATCCATAAGCGCTTAAGTTAAACTCATCTTTTCATCTCAGGTTGTCAATCAAAACATCGCCATATTCATGGAACCAGTCGCATGACCGTAAACAAACTGAGCCTAAATTAAAGTCCCAAACTCCATATAAACATACTTGCAAGGCGCAATTTAAGTGTCTAGACACTCATTCCACAAATTATCACAGGTGCGTTCTCAGTCGTATTTAAGATAAGGGTAAAAAACAATAAAGCTTTTGTAATCAGTTATGGCATTGAAAAATATGACTTTAATCCAATCTCCACTGTGGCGTTAAAAAGGAGATTTAAATGAGGTTTCTAGTGTAATATTTCTGGTTTAACAATCTTTTCATCTCGTGTAATAATCTTCTCGATTAATTGATCGGTTTTTAGTTTCCACGAATCAAGATAACGACTATGTCAGGAAGGTATAAACAATGAGACTGTGATTTAGGGAAAATTTGCAAAATAATTGCACGATTTATTTGCCACAAAAAAGTTGATATCAGAATTATCTTCTCTTAAGATAACATCTCTTCCTTACCATGAGTTCTTAAAGCAAGCTCCATAATTGATTGTTTTGTTCTGTTTTTGCTATTAGTTGCTGCAAATTTCTGTCACCTGGTCAGTGAAATAAAGTAATTTTTTAGTTTTCTCTCCTTTTTATTCTGTTGTGGCAAAAAAAATTGAATGCCGATATTTACAGCCTGAAATGTCAAGTCGTCACCACGCATTGTAAATCTCTTTCAGACATGAAGATTCGTTGAAACGAGCTCAATCAGTTGATAGACAGAAATTAAAACGAACCTGTAAAATTCCCACAATTTATAGCCTTAAATGACAAAGGTAAAGAGATTTCCTTCTTTTGAAATTACAGTAACACGCAAAGTACTCAGTCATTCATAAAACTATTCGATGATTAAAAAACTGCTACCCTGTTTAAGTTGACCGTGTTCTCGCACGTGGAATAAATTCCCTTTGTAGCTACAATAGTAACGTGTCATTATCAGTAATTCATTTTTTCTCAGTTGTCCCACGCTCCTGTCCAATGTTTAACTTCTGTCTCCTATTCATGACAGCGCTCATGACTTAACGTCTTTCCTCACCTTCTCTAACACTACTCAAGACACTTTCATTCAACACTACCAGTTGTATGTACCCAAGGAATTGGTATACGACCCAGCTCAGTTGGTGAAACTTCCCACCCTGGCCTAAAATCAAAAGGTTTGAGACGCAAGTTCTTATTACAGCAGACCCCGTCATACTTTTCAATTTTTCTTGCACTCTGGAGAAAATATTACAAAGAACCCTTCATTCTTGACATACCTAAAATTTTCTCTTTCCGTTCAAGTCATCGTGTTTTTTCAATTTATTATAGTTACATTTTCATGGTCGAATGGCTTGTGCGAAATTTTTCCATTAACAGTTCCAAGAAAACAAACGAATTTCCTCACCTTTTAAAGGGTTTTCTACTTAAAAAATTATCATAAACTCAGATTTATGACCCTATCCTATTTGAAAGAAATTTTCTACTTCAAAAGAAAGCAACTCAATATTTTATCATGAACGACGGACCTTTATGAGAAAAGATGAATTATAATAACAACTGCGGTTTTGTGATAGAACAATACTAAACAGCTTTCCATGATTACTGATCTAGTTGCTCGTTATGCATTGGATTGACAAAGAGTATAAGATAGATGTTATCGCTATGTGCAGGAGATATTCTGTAAATGTGGCTACAGACTTTCCTATCTCCCATTTCATAAATTTCTAATTTCTCTCATCGAGGTCTCTTCGATAGACAAGGAAATTGTTTTATTCTTGATGACTTTGAATTGGAAACAAAGCCAAATTTTAAATTACACCTTCAATGTTTAATCATTTCAGCACTTATCCTTTTTTGATGGACGGTTTGAAAACTCGTTAAAAACCGATTGCCGAAACAAAAGGATAAAACAGGGGTGAGTTACGTTTCGCTTCATCCACATTAAGTTCCTGTTAATAAGATTAAGGGTGGTCATGGTTGTAAGGATCGTGATAACTTAGGTAAAGTCTTTTAATAGTAGTATAAGTTGATTTTCATGCATCGATCCTCGCTTGAAATAACAAACTTAAATTTATCATGTTAATTTACAATTTGAATAAATGAGACAAGTTTTGATATGACAGCAGTGAATATAAATATTAGTTTTCTCTATTGACAAAGACGTTCTGCAATTTGTCTGATGAAAGTTCAGTTTTATACATTTTACCTCCAAAGCTGTTTTGACATTCAGTATTGCGAAAATGTCACCACAAAGCTATTCGCGTGTCGTTTAGTGTATTCTTTCGATACATCGCACACTGCACGAGTCTTAGAACAAGTCAGTCAGACCATTGACCTCTTAAACTACTAAAATTTGTCAAACCATATGGCTATCGAGAATTAATTGAGGTCATTTCAATTAATTATTATCATTAATTTTGGTCATTCTGCTTAGCAAATTTTACCCTTATTGCCTGCTTAGTAGGTCGTTAAGTTCACTTATCGTTGGACAGGGATACGCTACAGACCGTTGGATTAGTAATTGTTCCAAGCTAACAGTCGAAGGTAAGAAAATTGGTCTGTTGAAGTTAGGAATGACACTCGGTTAGTATTATTTGAAATTCGCTCAAGCTTACAGTAATGAAGCTAAAAGAGACCACTTTTATAAATGAAGACACAGGTTCAACGCGTTTAACAATCCCTAAAATTTTCAATAGTTCCGAAAAGCGGAACAAATTCAATTCCAACGAGAGTTTCTTTACACGTGGCTTTGTTTAAGGGGAAGAAAGTTGTTACGGATCTCAAACTGATATTTATAAAAAGAATGGACCATAGAAACTTGTCCAGATAATCGAAGATTCCGTATAACTGAAGGTCCGGATAGTAGAGGTTTGTACCAAAATTCAGTATTTTATGTCCGCGCCACAGCCAGGTAAACGATATGCATTCTTCTCGGCTAGTACACAACCGCTGCGACACAAAACTTCAATTTAAGCTAAACCCAGTTACTTATTCGTGGACAAAATTACCAGTCGTCTAGGGCTGTGCTGGTTTTTGATACCAAGATCTTGTAAAAGGCAACCTTAGTCAAAAAAATGAAATGACCACAACCACTCAACAGAATGTGAACTGCTCCTTTCAGACTGCACACGAGGTACAAAAATGGCTGTCAAATTCATCATAGCGGTTGTTTTCTTTATCTGTCTGTTTATGACTCTAGAGAGTCGCTCCGTCAGTAAGGTAAGTAGTTGAGTACGATGCTGTTCTTGTATCTCCTTTAGTAATTGAAAACGCATAACTTTGACTGCTGTTGAAAATATTCGGAATAAATGCTATTTTTTATTACTAAGTATACCTCCGTTACTGACTAAACAACTCTCACAATCGTTGGGTTTGTTCTCAATTGCCATGGCACGCCTTTAAGGGTGTTTCTATCAGAGCACTATAGACACTGGAATTTCAGTGCCTTTACTCAGCCAAACGAAAGTCTTTGTACCGGAAGAAACGCTTCGGAACAGCAAAAGCGAACGCTTAGAAGCAATAATTCGGTTAACAGCACTCTTGAAGCAGAAAGTTGGTTAGATAATCTCACTCCTCCACGAAAAGTAAAGCTAACTTTTTCAGGAGTTCGTGCCCTTTTTTCCCTCCTACTTTCCATGCCACAATAAAGCAGCTACTTCCGGGATTGGTTCATGACATCAATGTTATTTTTCACTTAAACGTGTATTTTGTTAATTTTCAACATGTGTCAACACAGGGATCCGTTGCACGAAGGTCTGGTAAGTAGGCATGCACAGTTACAAACAAGATTCCGAGCTGTAAGAACTGTAAGGAGAGGAAAGATAAAATAGGTTTGAAAGTATGAAAAAGAGGGTTTTTTAAAGGGTGAGATGATGAGTCTCATTTAGATTTGTCATTCGGAAATTGCCCCCACACGGCCCAAACATTGGCCAGTGGCCGTCGCCATTTTGAAAATCGCTTTTTTCATCTAACAGCAATCTGTTTGAACAATCAGCAACTACGAAAAAAGAGATCTTGGGTCAAACTGTTTACCTGCAACCAGACTAAAAGCCTTTCCAGAATCGTACGTTCTGGTCGCGCGTGTGGGCCCAGGTTGATAAGTTGTTTTCAAAATGTTGGTTGTTGAGTCTAGAGTTAGCACATTTGAAGAAGATTTTCGAACACGTAAGCCACTCGTTGGGATCTCAAGATGCAGTTACGAGAGTATGTTTCTCTTTTAAGACATGGTCTGAAACTTGACTGAGTTTTATCAAAGGGTATTTCTCCATGATTTGGGTTTAGAGTTTGGACTACCTTGTGGGCGACTGCGATTGAATGAATTCCTCGCCTACACGCCACTCGCTTGCGCACCGCCCATCTCGGCTTTTGATCAAATTTGAAACTCGTCTTAAAAAAAGTTTCGTTGTTGACAGATTATAAGCTGTTACACATTTTTCCTGTAGCACTTAACTCTATATTGTGACTGTTCATTACAGCCCCGTGCCATGGAGATGAAATCGTTTATCACAACATCACTCACCCAATAGAGAGCGCTAGTTGCACATCCTGTATCTGTTCCCATGGATCTATAGGTGAATGTCATTACCACCATTGCGACATAGGACTGGGTATGCCAATAGAGGCATGCGACAACTGGATGACCGGAGAGGAAGGAATATGCTGTCCTCGATGCCGTAAGAGACGAAAATATTATTTTAAGTAGATCAGAGTAACAAAGGTTTTTAATAAAGTTTACCTTAAAAAGTAGAGGAGTGACTAAAACGAAAACTTGACTGTAAGCAAACCACAGAAATGATACGACAAAAACCGGTTTGTTTTACATGAATGTCTGGCAGGCTATACCGAGCGAGAGCTACTGTGGAAATTTGTTCCTTTCAAGAAGATTTGGAGACAACTTTGTGTTAGCATCGGTGGTGAGCTAAGTTATAGTTAATAGTGGGCTTAATTAAGTTAACTAAGGATGATTACTGTGTTGTCTATGGGAGTCGCTCCTTAGCAAGAATATTACACGTTCTTTAAGAAAAGTAGGTGGGTTTGTAGGAGTATAGTGTTCTTCATGTCGGTTAAACTATCCCCCTAACTATCATCAAAGCTAGAAGTCTTACTTCGTAGTGGCATGGAATTTAATATATTTTCCTCCTAATTTCATTAGCTTGTGATAATGATGGTGATACCTGGGCCAAGCGCGTGAATTCCGAAACCTGCTATGATTGTACCTGTAAAGATTCGTCAGCTCATTGCAATTTAGTCTATTGCCCAGAGTGTGATGGAATCGCTGAACCAATTCCCGGAAGATGTTGCCCCAAGTGCACTCCAAGTTAGTTTCGGTATTAAGGCCTTGACACACTCCATACTTCATATTTTTTATTCGTTTCTCTCTCTCCTCGCGTCCTATTTTTGACATGCCTCGATCATTCCTCTATTTAAACGCCTTTGCTTTTATGTTCTACTTGCTTGACTTGTTCCTTTTGTTTGTCTCACACTCTGTTATTTTTGGTCGATTGAGTTGTAAAAAAGAAAGTATTATCTCCCTGTCACTACCCCATACAGCGGTTCAACCGTCGACAGAGCCTTTGTTCTTCACGATCCCGCTGACCACAACAAGGCCTGATCCAGAATTTCCATTCCCATTCCCATTTCGTAAGAAGCGCGTCATGATGTCACATGATAATAATGACGCACGTGCTGAGAAGTTGGTTTAAGATTCACCACGTAAGAAGAAAGGTGAGAACGAACGTCATTTTATTGACACATGCCAGTTATTTTAAATTACAGAGATTCAGCAGGGACAACGCAAAGCTTTGAAAACGGTGCATACACTAGGCTGAAAACGCGTGATGGACACGACGTGAACATTCACGAAACGTCACCTTGTGCATAGGAGTTGGAAAAAAATTCATTCCATTCCAGCGCTCCGTTGCTCATTTTGTATTACGTTTTGTTAGCTCCATCTGCTAATTAATATCAAAGAAAAATTGGCACAAATCCATGATGACTAAAAGGACGATTCTTCTCGGCCGGAATCGCTTTATCACTTCCTCTTTTACTTTTTGTATTTGCAGAATTTTCAAGATCTATCACGACGAAAAAACTTGGAAAAAGTCACAAGCAATATTGGAAAGAAAATGAATCGAATCCGGACTTTTGATCGTGTAGTTGTATAATGGTGATTCTTTATTAAGTTAGCATGATGCAATAAACGAAACTGATTTTAACTGAAATTAAAGAAACCTTATAATGCTATACAGGTATTTACATTTTTCGAGCTTTTTTAGAATATATATCATATACTTTCCAGGTCAAAGGTGTATCATGCTTTCAGTGCGACAAAATAGCCGACGATGATTCGATTTTAGCTTGCAACGGTAGTCAAAATTTCAAGTTAAGTGGCTATTTATCGGCTAATTAATCTTCTAGTTTTAGAGATGGCAAGATTACCCAAACGACAGACGAGAATACAAATAATGGACGACACCTTACATCTTAACACAATAGCTAGGTAGTTTTTTGTGACACCGAGAACCAATTTTTCCTTTCTATTCAATTTTTGCACAGCTGTTGAAATAATTACATCTTTGTTTCACCAAAAATATACGAATATTCCTTTCAAACAACTCTCATCCTAAAAGCTAGGGAGGAAATCTGCGTCACCCATTTCATTTAGATGCTCTCTCCTTGCTCCAGTACTTCCTTTTTTTTTTCCTTGGGTAAGTATTCTGGAATAAGATATGATTTTCCAATTGAAACAAAATAAGGTAAAATACTGAACTTGAAATCAAATTAGGAAAAAACAGGCGTGTTAGACAAGGTAAGCCACACGCAATGTTAGTTACGAAATTAGCCGGAACTCAAAAGAAAGGAAACATTTGCTGTCGCCGGAGAGTAACATCACTGCTGACGGATCTTTCAGATCTGACCTTTTTAACTTTGTTCTAAGCACGAGTAATTTTTTAAGTCTAAAAGAGTAAATCACACTTTTAGACAAAAAGTCTAAAAACCTTCATGGCATACATATGCATGGTAAAGGCGCAATTGATACTAACTCGTTTCGACTTAGGTTTTAAGTACATCTTCTGCGTCATTGATCCCTTCTTAAAGTTTCATGTTGTTTTTGAATTAAGAATCCTTCCGTTCAGGGAACAATTTTCTGTCAAAAGAAAACCAATTTCCTTTCTTGTTTAACCAGTTTCATTTACTTAGAATAGGAGCAGATAACCATAACATCCGATATTCCAATTAACTTCTGTGAGGATTGCACTGAATCTTTATCCTTTAGCAACAATTATATCAAGATTCAGTCTCATAGCATTCTTTGTGGGTTTCATTTTAAGCTTCAACGCTAAAAAAATATCTTAATACTTAAGGATTTTCATTGAGTTAAAAAATTTAGGTACAATTCTGCAACCGGATTTTTGTCTAATTTGTTTTCTTTGCTATTCGTATTGAACAAACAATTATTGCCCACTCAGTATGCTTTTCAAAGTATCAATCTGATCATTTATACCATCATTAAACTAAACCAAACGCCTTTTCTTTCACTGGCGATGGCAAAATTGAGCTTATAAGCCTAAAAATTGCTAAAATCCTGTTTTTCTAGTGTCGCTATTTTGAAAATGAAAATTTGAGTTGGATTTTTCGATCTTTCCTCAAGCGAAGTAACCAATTCATAATAACGAATTTGTTGTAAAGAACAAGTGTTTTAATATTTACCTTACAAAGCTGATGATAGCAACTGTTTGGTTTGGAAGAAAATATGTATTAAAATTCAAATTTCCTGCAACTTCAGGTCTTGAACGTGCTTGACATAAGAATTAGTCTACTTTAACAGCTTTACTAAAGGCTGGTGCCAAGACAAGGTTCGGCCTGAATCCGTCCCCTGTAGCGCTTTCAACTTTGCACGCACTTGAATGAAGAAATTTACTTTCCAGCACCAATAATTCTGAATTCCGGTAAGTGAGACCTACTTTCTCTTAACTGTCCATTCAACATACAAAAAAAAAGGGTCCACTGAACACGTTACAGCAACTTTATAACAATTCTCGGGGTTATTTGCTACTCTGAGCGGCGAGTCGAATTTTGGCTGCCCCTTTTTTTCGTTATCTTAATAAGACAATTTTATTTGCCCACTTTTCTGTTTAAGATGTCTTAACTTATTCATATAAATTGGTGCTGAGATAGAAATTTTGGAAGCTGTTCAGTTATTAGTATTGATCCAAATGTAAGTTTGCGAGATGGAGAGGATTTTTTCTTTAAATTCTGACGCAAGGTATCAATATGGTAAAAACTGGATCAGCTCTTGAGGCTATTTGCAAAAGCCTCAACAGAATGTCTTTTTCAGGGCAGCCAAATCTTTGAAATTAAGAACCTTCACTTATTTTAGAGAGCTTTTGCGAGCGCGAAAATAAGAATATTAGGAAGCTTCCGTTGACATAGGTTTCAACAGTTGCAGATTTTTTTAAAAAAATTAGAAAATGACCCGAAGTATCCTCCCGCCGAAAGGCTTTGACGCTGCCAAACACAAAGGGAATTCTCAAGACTGATCCTCCAAATTGAGACCATTTGAAATACTTATTGATCAACCAACAACGACCACAGCATTTTTTTTCTTGGTGTCTCAAGGACACATTCTACTCAATCTAAATGGACATTGTACATTCTATTTTTTTCTGTGTACTTATTTTTGTTTTCCCTGAAGGTATGGACATAAGACGGTCTTTTCAAACATTTCTGGTCGTATTCTTCGTGGTTTTAACAATAGAAGGAAAGAAACATGACACTCTGGTAATTATTACGCTAACAAAAACTTCATAAATCATCACAAACTCAGTGGAATCACTATGATCAAAGATCAGTTTATAATCTCATGATATGATGAGATTGTAAATCAATAAATATGATAAAGGAGTTGCACCTACCAGTGAGATGCGATGAAAATACGTAGCGTCGTTAAAAATCTATTACATATACTTCCTAAAAAATTAATCACTGGTAATCTTTTTAATTAGTGGTGCTAAGGCAGCAGCTTTGCTGCGGTTAACAATCCGGCATTCAAGCCATATTTCGTCAACTGTTAAAACACCTAATGTTCTTACAAGACTCGGCCATCTGCAAGACCCCTTAGCTTCTCCAACCCTCCCTATTAACCTCTACTCTATGCATAAATCGTCTGTAAAGACTCACAAAGCTTTCATCGATTGTATTAGCGTGGTGGGCAAATTCGCATTCGTTCGTTATTTGAAAATACTTCTATAATATTTTGATTAAAACCCTCAGGAGGCACGGGAAGAAAAGATCAGAACTGTCAGAGATGTTGAGGGTAAGAATTTATAAATAAATATTAAAGTATCCGACATTATTTACCGCCTGGGGAGGAGCTAAAAGAATCTCGTTGTGTTATGATTGAATTTACCTGATCCCCCTACGAGGCTTTTTAATATTCCTTCCCCTCCTCCTTCCCTCATCAGCAGTCAATTGGCAGTCAATTTTCAATAGTCCCTCCTTTATACTCTATCGGCGATAACTGATCCTCCCCCTTCATTTCCCTCTTAAAACACGCAAATCAGTCCGCCACACACACCCTTCAAGCGATAAATAACGACTGTTCCTTAGAAAGAAGACAGGCAATTGCGATGAAATGTTTCGTCATTTATTTCGCTTTTCAACATTTCGTTATTCGACCACTCCATTCTGTTGAACTCGCTGCGATTCTATTTTTTTCCAAAAGGTACACCTCTATGACGTTACCATACTTGACCCATTAGTTATGGTTCGCATCAGTATTACATATTTCGTTTTGAAAAAAAAATGAGGACTTTACTTGGAGGAATTTGAAATTAATTAAATTTGAGGTTTGGGAAATTTCATAAGCTTGCGTAGTTGAAATTAGTTATTTTCCTATTTCTAGTTGAAATAGAGTACGAACCAGTTGGATGTTTCAGAGACCAAAACAGCAAAAATCAACCTAGATTGTTAGATAAGTTGGTTAAAAACTTCAGAAAAAAAGGAAATTTGCCAGACGGCAAAAATATCTGGGACTTTTGGGAAGATATGAGTGAAGTCATACAGCTTTGTGCCGAAAGTGCTTTTAAGGACGGATACACGGCCGTGTTTGGAATTCAATACTTTGGAGAGTGCTGGTCTGGGAAAAACGCTGCGTTGAATTACGATAAATATGGAAAATCCGGCAACTGTATCAATGGCGTCGGAAAAGCAAGCACCAATTATATTTATCGCATCAAAGGTGAGCTACATCAAATCACTCTTATGGATTTTGATTTACTCATTCATTAATTCATCCATCCATCCAACTGATTATGCTACTACAGACATGAACTTGGTTTTAATAAAATAGTGTTTCTCAAAATTAATTTTTTTGCACTTGCATTGGCTCTTGCGTTTGCATTTCAAACCACACCATCTCGCGCGGCTGACTTTAGGAACAGGTACCATTTCCACAGTTATATCTAACAACAGTTTTGGAAACTGTTTTCCACTTTGAGACACTAACGTCCGATTTTTGATTTGGCCACCAAAGTCTGATTTTTTATTTTGGACACTAGATTCCGATTTTTTATTTTGGACAACCGTGACCGATTTTTCATTTTGGACTCAAGTGTCCGAATTTTGTTTTGGACACCAGTGTCTCATTTTTGACTTAAGAAGCTTGAACACCAATGTCTGATTTTTGATTTTTTGACAATAGTGTCCAATTCTTGAATTTGAACGCTAGGGTATTATTTTTGATTTTTAACTCCAGTGTTCAAATTTCGATTTTTTTTTTCGAGTCCGATTTTTTGACTTTGGACACTAGTGTCTGATATTTGATTTTAGACATTAGTTTCCGATTTTAGACACTAGTTTTCAATTTTAGGCCGATTTAAGTCACAAATGTCCGATTTTGGTTAATGGCGTCGTGAAGTTTAGTCGATGTCAAAGATAAGCCGAAAATCATTTACAATAAAAAAAATATATTACCAAAGAAGTCGTGTTTGTGCCATATCAGCCTAAAATGTCTTTTGCGTTGAACAGGAAAGTAGTTATTACATTATCTATGTCTATGGAAGTCTTGTAGTCGAGACCGAAGCGTTATCTGCCATCTTTGAAAAGGACTTCAAATACGATTGAATATCGTGCATTCCTGGTAAGTTGCGTTTGACATTTGAATACCTGTCTTACCCTAACAGTTGTCAACGTTTTTCCTCAGCGCATCCACTCCCAGTAAAATCTTCGCCGGCTTGTAATGTCGAAGGACAAACGTATGATGAGGGAGACAGCATGGAAGTGTACAATGGAGATCATAAAAACGGTCAATGTGATCAGTGTACCTGTGCGAACGGAAAAATAGACGACTGCCATTTCCTCTTCGACTGTGTCATGAACGATTCCAGTTGTAACGGCTATGTCAAGACATCAGCACAATGCTGTCCTAAGTGCCAAAAAGGTATTACATAGAGGGTATGGCAAGGTGACGAGAATATATAGATTTTATGTTCGAGTGCCAAGAACGATATCTTACGAGTCACGCAGCGAACGAGTGAGATACTGTTATTGTCACGAGAACATAAAATACATATATTCGAGGTGACGTGTAATTTTTATTTTTTTTATATGGACAATAAATATATATGATAGAGACTGAAAAGCAGGTTTAATTATGTTTATAAATGAACTTTGAATCGACCATACATCGTAGTATGAAGAGTCAGTATCAACAGGAGATTCTAGGCTATCAACTGAGGACTAGGACGTTGAGAGATCACTCAGTGACATGTGACTTGGTTGACAACTTAACCGTACAGTGAATAGCGACCGCAAATCATGATCGTGAAATAAGCAAGAAAATATTCAAAAATTGGTTGATACGCTGGTAAAATTTATCTTTTTATTTATTTCATTGCCTTGAATCATCCACAGATGTTCCCAGTAATGCACCTGTTTGTAAAGTCGACGACCAAACCTACAAACAAGGCGATAGCTTGGAACTTCTTAGAGACTTCCACGGCAAACAACTAGGCGAGTGTCATCAGTGTACTTGCATGGCAGGAAAATTGGAGAAGTGCCACAGAATCTACTACTGCGAGAAGAACAAAGCCGGGTGTAATAGCCATATAAAAATTCCAGGCCAATGTTGCCCGGCTTGCGCACGCGGTACGTAATTGTTTGATTGACTGGGTGTTTGGATGGAAGATAAAATAACCGACTCGCTAATCACGAGTGGATGAGTGAGTGACTGACTCACTGGTTAGCTAACTGGCTCGCAAACTCACCAACTGTTTGACTGACTCACTCATCAATTCACTTGCTCAGTGATTCAACTAATTTGCTTAGTGACCCACTGCCTGACTGACGGACTGATTGACAAACTGACTGACTAGCAGGCTAGCAGGCTGGCTGGCTGGCTATCTAGCTTACTGACAAACAGACACACCGATTCACAGACTGACCCAAGAACGACGCAAGGACTGACTGTCTGGAAATGACTGTCTGGAAATGACTGACTGAATTTCCCAATTGCATTCAGTGATCATTCTCTAATTGCTCAACCAGTAAGAAATTATTAAAGTATTATACACAACCGCTTTTTTTTCAGTCGTACCCAAACCCTCCCCGCCTTACTGCAAGGTTGGAGCACGACATTACAAAGACGGAGAAAGTATGGAGGTGTTTTACATGTCCGCCGATAAGAAGACTGCGGCATGCGATCAGTGCTCTTGTCAGGGAGGCAAAGTAGACGGATGTCATCACCTCTTCCACTGCGAAATGGATAATCCGGAATGCGTGCGTTATGAGCATCGAGTGGACCAGTGTTGTCCAACCTGTGGTAAGCTTGAGTATTCTATTGGTTGATCAAGTTACACAATGTGATGTACTTGGCCACATTGATTAGGAGATTACCTGGAAAATCTAACCAAGAGGGTGGGGGAGTTTCCTGAAGGGCGTTTCATTCATGTGCATCTCACGAGACGGGTTCAGCTCGAGTTACTTTCGTAAAGCATGAGTCGTAACCAGATAGCTTCATCTGATATAACTAGTGGTAATATTTTATAATAATCTGATCTTGTAAACTTTTTGTGTCGTGAGGCGTGTCGTAAATTAATTGTGATAATGATTCAGACACCATCGTTGATTTATGATAGATTGATTCGCACACAGTGGATCTAAGCTAAAGGTAGAATCGGTCTTTCAGCCACGAGGACATTTGTATGTAAAACGTTTTTGTTTGAACATGATTACAAACGCAAACGGACCTCTCTTCGGAAGGATTGTTTATCAATTTATTGCTTTTTGACCCAGAAAAGTCTCATATGATTCTTTGTTCAGTTCTAGCTAATCCAAAGCCCCCGGCTCTCAGTTGTAAGATAAACGGCCGGTTGTTTCATGATGGCGAGAGTGCTGAGGTGCTGCAGCAATCTGTTGATAAGAGCAGTATAATCTGCCGACAGTGCAAATGTGACGCCGGGAAACACAAGTGTCATAAGATATTCGACTGCGATATTCAGGAATTGGGCTGTGAAAAATCTGTTAAAATAACTGGACAGTGTTGCCCAGTATGCGGTACGTATCCTCTCCACATTATTCACATTAACTTTGTAAAATGATGGTGAGACTGAACGTTGATAAAAATTATGTAAGAACTGCATCAAGAAATCAATATTTCTATTACTTCCTTTAAGCCTGTTACAACAATGGAGAGCAATTGTCACCAGGCGACCAATGGCAGAAAGTTTCTGGAGAAGACTGCGTGACATGCACGTGTCAGCAGGGTGGTATTGCACACTGTACAAGGAAGCCTGGAAGCTGTCAATCAGGTAAGAACCTAACAAAAAGCTTTAGTATGACGCCATGAATCATGAATCATGCATTCATTCATGTCACCGCAGAGAATAAAAGTAACACTATTCAAAGTCAGAGTAAAGTTTAAAGCCAAGAAAATTTTGCTTGAGCCAGTCTACAAGACAAGTGGCTGTTGAAATTTCCAGTATTTTTCAAACCGATGCCTGACAACTGCGAATAATTATCACATGCCTTTCTTGTTTGGAGCTCGTTCAAAAAGTGAACCCCCTTAATTTCATTTTTCAGCGTGCGTCTTAATAGACCCTTTACTCAGAATTCCAGGATTAGAAGATCATTGAACTGTTATCGAATGCCCTTGCTTATTCCTAAATGATTGGAATGTTTTAATTAATATTCAGCCATGTTTTAACTCGTGATCATTGCGTAATTTTTTCGTGTTTATTTCTCAGAATGAAAGAGTCTTCAGCAGCTCAGCTGAAGAGCTGAACAAGGACAACAAATGGAATTCGCATGAATTTTATGAAATTCCTTAACTGTGTTAAATTGTGTAAAGTACGATAAGAATAAAGTCACGGTTAATCTGAGTAAGACTTGAAGTGAAGTATGTAAATGATTCGATGGCTGGATGCATATTTGGTTAGTCTATTCCTAACAGTACCCTTGTGGTGATATGCAAAAAAAATTGAAAAAAAAAGCTGAGAAAACTTAAAACAAAGCGAGCCAGCGAAGAAAATCGAGGCAAGGCTTAGGCAAAGGAGGCATTAATTCACCTTGCCCCCTTGCCTGTACCTCTTCAACTCGGCCCAGACCCCACAAATGTTGGCTTGCTCTCCTCTGACCGCGACACCTGCACAGAATTAATTTTTTGTTGGAGTGGCTTCATGTTTCTTTCATGATTCCTCAGATATGTCTCCCGTCTGGTACATTTTGTCCATAATTCCTTCGATGAAATAATCGTTGTTCCCCAACAGACGTTTTGTTTTTTACCGTTTAGTAGAGAAAAACGCTATTTCGGTAAAAAAAACGTTTTGAATCAATTGTTTCTTTCCAGTACTCCTAAAGGCTCCCTAAGCTGGTCCTCTCGTAATCACACATGTGAAGGGAATCCAACCGAATTTGTAATCGCTTTATTCTACAACCCACAGAAATTACATTTAAACAATGGTCAAACGAAAGTGCCGAGCCCCATAAAAGCCAAGCCGATAACAATAATCAGTGTTATACGTTGAGGTAAATTGCCTTTGAACATAAAGAAATTTCGGCCAATTTCTGTAAACTGAAATAAATAAAAAACTGGACAGCTAATAACTAATACAAACAGGCGGAGGAAAAGCATCAGAAACCAAGGAATTCACTAATAAACGCGTTTGACGCAATAAATAACGTTGACGAAAAGTTATGAAAATGGAAAGTGTGATTACGCTTAATAAGCGTCTCATTTGCTAGAAGAGATATGACAGCCTTCCTGTGGTCAATGGCCGATTTATCCAAAAAACAAAACGAAACGAAAGAGAAGGCACATGTATGTGAGGAATTTCTCGTGGAACGATTTCACTGATGTCTGAACCCATGAAATTCATTTGTTTCGTTGATTGACTCTATGTTAAATTTTCAGGTTTATTCATTTAGTTGAGAAAAAATATAATTCGTTGTCAATAATTAGCTTTTCTCCCGCCATTTTCATTTATAATCAGTATCATTGTTCCTAAGTCTGAGCTCAAACGCAAGCTTTTAGCAAGGCTTTTCGTGTCTCGCCGAGCTCAAAATGTGCAGTGATTATTTTCATCGTGATTATTAGAAAATTAAGGAGAAAGGAGCTCCTTGTTGGATCAATGATTTCAGAAATGTAAATAAAAAACCGGAAAACCCTTTTCACGGCATTTGACATACTTAGCTAGCTAAAGCGGTATCTCAGCTACTGATAATTGAAGCCGGAACTCGTCATAAATAAATGCGTTAAGTTAACGCGAGAAGCTTTTGAAGACTCTTCAAGAAACGACTCTAAGGTGGGTTAAGAGCAATTTTTTAAAAACGAACAATTTATTCCTATTTAAATGACATTGATCAACAGCGATCACAAAAATACATGTAGTTGTCTATCGCTGATCTTTGATTTTACTTTTGTAACAGTTCAGACTAATCTGCTTTTATCTGAACTCCCCAACTTTTCCCCGATGAGAAACCTTGAGTAATTAACAAAGATTAAGCTTTTTTCACTTTTGTCTTTCTTTTAAAAGTTACTTCAAGATTACATGAGCAGCAAAAAGTTGCTTTTATGCCACATTTAAAATTAGATTATCACTATCGATATATATAGATTGCAGAAAAGTGAATGATCAGTTGAACAATTAAAAGTTGTCCGAATTACAAATCAAATCAAGATGTTAAGGGTTTGTTCTTATAAAATCGTAAGTCTCCTAATGATATGTAATTGGTCTAACGAGATAACTATGAAGATTTGCTGTTTTTTCCAAGGGCAACGAAAAAAACCTTTTTCCAGAGAAAGAATCAGTCTAGAGGAGCCGATGTTTAAGACAATGACTGTTTGTTTTAAATATATTGATATCCAACAGCAGATTTACAAAATAAACAATGAAATCTAAAGATTGTGAAATGGCAGGGCAACCAACTGGGTGCAAACAATAAATAATAGTCTATTGCATGCGCCAAAACTTCGTTATTTGATCAGCTTTTTGTTAAGGTTTTGGGTTATTTCCTCTTTGTATAACAAGCTACATTTAAAATGCTCGAAATGCCCATCAACCATTTCATTTTTCAGGCTCTTACGGATTTTTCAGTCGTTATTAATCCAGGTAAAAAAATTGCGTTGTCACCGCTTCCAGTGGCGTTGGGTTTTCCCCTTTTTGTATCCTTTTTCGAGATTATTGTTTATCAATTCAGTTTATTTTGGATAGAATAATCAAGAGAAAAATTCAATTTATCTGTTTAACGATGTTCGTGTTTACATATGAAATGACTTGTTATTCTCTTCAGAAGAAAACAAAGAGATGGAGGCTGTAGAGAAAATTGTACTTTTCCTATTGGTTCACATGGCTTTTTTCCTAGAAATTAAGGTAAAAGTCAAGAACTAGTGGCTGCGTTTCAGCTTGAATTAACCTTTTACGCCCTAAGATCAGTATGCATATTCTCCTTACTGTTTGCCATTCATCTCCTATGGCACCGACAAGGAGAATTTGTTCAACAAGGAAGAGCTTCTTTTGTAAGCGATCCTTTCTTTTATTCTTATTACTTGAATGTTTGATTCAGTAGTAATACTGTTTGGAGAATTTGGACGCTATCACTCCCAGAGGTTAAAAGATTACTAGAGTTATCATGAGTACGGTCAAGTTTGCTCACGATGCTATTTGCGGACGCTTTCGTCCCGCAAACAAATAACATAGAACAAAGCTGACTTCAGTTCATAGATATTACTTCAAGAATATTACTTCTAGAAATAATGTAAACAGATCTACATGATTAAGAACTTTTTCTCCGTGGCTATGTCTAGACGAGAACAGTGCTAACAAGAAGTAATTTCTTCAAAAAAAAATAGTTGTGTCGAAAAAAGTTTATCCCGGTTCTCAATTTATCATTTTGTTAATTTAGTCGCACTTTTTCTTTTTAGGCTGCAGGAGAGATAATATCAAATTCTGGTGAGAAGTTAGAATAACAGTATTTGTTACCTTCTCTGAATTTTTGTTACTTTATTTCATTCTGTTTCATTTTATTGTATTTTTGCTATAATATGCCAAGCTCCTTCATTAAAGACTGTTACGCTCTCTTAAATCACAGACGGTGGATTTCATTACAGATATCTTGGCTGTTACCGTGACAGGCCATCAGCTCGAGCTCTTCCTAAGCTCTACTTTAATGCCAAAAAGTACGTCAATTGGAAAGTCAAAGGATATAACTTCAAAACAGTGATTGACATGTGCGCTGCGCATGCGCGTAACACAAGTGACGTGTTTGTGTTTGGAGTTCAACACTTCGGAGAATGCTGGGGAAGTAACAAAGAAACTGGTTATGATGTGTACAAGGAATCAAAACAATGCTTTTATGGTGTTGGTGGTAAATGGACAAATGCAGTGTACGAGCTAGTTTGTAAGTTCTGCTTATACCTCCTGGTAATAGTTGATCAAGTTTACTTTTTTCAAAGTTTAGGAAAACTAATTAAAAATGCCGCTTTTTTTTTTTTTTGTGCTCTCACCGCCTTCGTATAAATTTAAATTATTGTCAATGTCAGTGGCACGAGGATAGCTTTCGATTTTTTTAATATTGATCTGTATAATTGCTTATTTGTTGTTAACGATCATGCGCTTTTTCTTTTTTTTTTCTGTTTCGTTTGTTTTCATTAGTATCAAAGCTGTAAAACTCTTTACGGTGGCCAATTTACATCATTACCTCAGTGGATAAAAGCAAATCATCTTGGTATACTCCTCCACCGACACAATACCACATTTTCTTTAAAACTTACCCCCTTTTATTTCATGGAGCTTGTTTCTCACATGGATGTTGATGTTTATGTTTTTACAGATGAGTGTGAAGCTAACGGGATGAAATACAAAGACGGACAAACATTCTATATTCCACAGAATCCTATTGTTTATAACGATATGGGCTGTCAGATATGTTCATGTGATCGAGGAGCCAAGAATTGTTACGGTCGAGCCAGCTGTGATTTTTTCTTTCCCTGCGAGAAGTTTGTTCCAGCTGCTCAGGGAAAATGTTGTCCTAAATGCGGTAAGTTTGAGATGGGAGAGCAGATTTTACATGAATGTGATTTGGAAAATATAAAACCTATCAAATCATAGGAATCACTTATCAAAAGCATCCAAAACATTAAATTAGTCGCTTTTTCTTTCAGCTTGTTATCACAAAAACAAGCTCTATAAAGACGGTCAGACTTGGATAAACAGGCAACCAAATAGTTGTTATGAATGCGCATGCGTCTCAAGCCAGACGAAATGTAAAGTGGTGCAATGTGCGGCGAATTGTCCGAACCCGGTGTTCGAGCCTGGGAAATGCTGTCCAACATGTAGTAAGTATATCAAATCACTAAAGAGCAAGATATGCTCATTAATTCATCTTTTTTCCCAAAAGGGGAACGTTAACGAATCCCGTTATTTGATTTGTTTTTTAGCGTAGTCCAGATTCGTGCCCAAGGTCACGCGCACATTTTTATGAGTTTATAAAAGTTATTCGAAAGCGAATACGAAATAAATTTTGATAGCTTCCCACCCGACTTCAGTCTGTTAATGTTAAGTGACAAACAGAGACCTCAAACGCGACAATGATGCTCTTGGCCTGCAACCTCGGGCAGCACTTCCAAGACCTTAACCACACTTTTTCACCAATTGGATCTCCAGGCAGGAAAAGCATTATAACACATATTTCATTTAGTTCTGTCATCGTAAGGAAAAGTGGCACTCACTACACTTGTAAGTTGTCAGATCCCCTGCCCGCAAGTTTATGATTCCCTGACCTCAGGCGAACTCTAAGATGTTCAACCCATAACTGTTCTGTGGTCGTATCTGTGAAAGGGACCTCTAGAAGGCACACTTATATATTTTCGGGACACTGAGCAAAAAAACCTGCTAATTTGATTCACCTTAGTTGCACATGAAGTTACAACGGTCCATTACAAGGGGGTGGGGGTTATTTATCGTTAGTCCGGGTTTGTCGTTATATTTACAATTGGGAGCAACATTAGCACAATTGAATGCGAGTGACTAAACTGAACGGTGAGCCTTTCGGGGCGACGTGACAACACTTGAGGGCGAGGTTACTTCTCCAAGAGCGGAATTGACTGGGGGCGTGGTCACTCAACTAGGTAAAGAAGTGACAGGGGCGAGGTCACTCAGCTGAGTGAAGAAGTGACTGGGGACGAGGTCACTCAACAAAGGGATGAAGTAACTGGGGGTGACATTGCCCGGGAGCGGCGTAACCTACGTTCCTCTTGCTCAGGACCGATTTATCCGGAATTTATTACACTATCATGTCTCCTGTAACCTTTTTAAGACTTCTACTCAACTTTAATTCCGTTTCTGTCTGGCTCCCTTAGATCCCGGTGCACCTGTTACTTTAGAGCCCGCCATCGAGGTAACTGAACCCACTACCAGACCGCCTCCACTTCTCCCGCCCGGTTTCCCCGGTAACCACAAACGTGGTTTAAAAATTAAGGAGAAAGATGAAGAGAAGCAATAACTGATAAAACAAGGTTAGTTGCTCGGCAAAAATAACTCGCCAGTTGTTCACAGCCAATACAAATTTTTCTTTTTGAAACCTCAGAAAGCATATTACGAATTCCTTGCCAGAAGAGAGGTAGGGCGGGAGAATAGCCGTGCTAAGACTGATGATTTTTGTTTGCGTTTGTTTAAATCTCGATGAAAATATGTGACATTAACTTTTTTTCAGTCTCACAGACCACTGGGGACTCGACCCGACAACCGCCTCGAAATAAAAATACTTTTCATGGTTCCGCTTGATAATTTACCAAATAGAAAGCAAAACATTATACACCTGTATGTGAAAATTGGAAATTGATCCTTTGCAAAAGAACACATAGGACTCAAATAGTAAAATGAAAAAAGAAGTTTCAAAAGAATTTCATTTCTCATGTTTTACATTTGCAGAACATGAATTGAAGAACACCTGAGCAGAAAAAGCGAAGACGAGTCAATTTATATCACATGGCGTTTAAAAGTGTTGTAAAATGATGAGTTAAATTAAATAATTGAAATCGGAATAAGTGAGCCATGCATTTTTTCCCAAATAACCCCAACAATTCGTAAATGAATACTGAAGGGTGGTCCTATCATTAATTCAATTTCTGCACGAGTTTCATGAAGGAGAAGTATAATAGAATCAGTTTTTGATTTTCTAGATACGCTTTAATGCAGCGGTTTTTTTTTTATAATTAAATTGCAACAGTGATATTTTGAGTATTCAGGTGTTAATCCTTGAGAAGTTATTCAAGGTGATTAACATTTGAAACTGTGTTGCTGCGAACGCTTAATTTGATAGCGAGATTCCTATCAAAATATTCCCAATAAATCGGAAGACCTCAGGAAATGGAGCATATGGGTTCATTCTAAGTTTATAGCAAGGCTACATTGGGACAGTGCACCTCCGTAAGAAACTTTATTGGGACCTTACCCCCTCCCTCTCCAAGTTTTTAGCCCTCATTCTTAAGGTGTCACCTCCAGTAGTCAGTATTCATATTGCAATATAGCATCCATACCGTGTACATCAACATTTATTCATATTGACACGTTTCTTCAAGTTGTGTGCATTCGAACACTTGTAATCATCAAAACTGGAATGGTATATATAATTATCAACGGTGATCTTGGAAACCAAGCGGACACCTATTGACCTTCATTTTCAGTCCTGTCGAGAGGCAAAAAGTTATGTAGGTGAGCAGTATTTTCATGGGAAGATTTTCGCGATAAATCTCAATATATAATCAATTATGTTTAAACATACGGAAGAGTCCTGTCTATACCTAACCTACCATATTAGCTTCCTTTTTTTGCGCTCGACCAACGATCATCATAAGTTTAACAATGCCTACGTCCTATGAGCAGGCAAAGAAGGTCGAACTAATTTAAACTGCCAAGCGTGAAAGAATTCTATTTCTCAAGCCCGAACAGCAGCAATCAACTGCTATTCCTTCTTAAAAGGAGAGACCTACTAAACGATTTTTAACTCAACTTAATCAACGTTCTTTCCATGAGAGAGATCCACGAAACGAGGTTTGAATTCCAGTCCAACTTCTCTCGTTCATATCATATCCAAACACTATTTTTGGGATTAATATTATTGTCTGAGTTGGATTTTTAAGTTTTCTTTTGCTTACCTAAACCCATGGCCAATCCCTTTCTGGGGGAAATCCGGGAGGAAAGACTGGAGGAGGCCTGGGAGGCAGTTTTGGTGGAACTAACCAAAGAAAAATGCAATTAAAAACACAAAATAAGTAACAAAAAAAAAACTTAGTAATCAACTACTTTATTGTTTTTGTCACTTAATCACTCAAAATAAGCTCTTATAACTGATTATTGACTCTTTCCCCTGCCTCCCTCCCACAGACACTTTAATTCTATCGTTTATTAGTGGAGATATCGTTTATTATGTGTACAGTCTGTTATGGGTCAGATGACACCCACATGCAATGTTACGTGATAGCTACTTAGAGATTATATAAAAAATAGGACGGAATAAGTAAATTAATTATTAATTTTCTATTTGGAAAGGCCTGGCGCTGATAAGGAACATGTTTAAAGATCTTTATCAAGTGTGTTAAGCACACAAAGCTTCTTTTAACTTGGAACGAGGCCAGGGGGCTCAATCAAGACATATAAAAGTAATCTCGTACCGAGATCCAACCGTGTCACTGAAACTTTTGGCCGTGAAAGGTCTGGTTACGAGATCTAAACTAGTTCAAGAGAGATTAGCCTTGACCGATCCAGTATATTGACTTAATTGTTTCTACAGGGAATAGAAAACAAAATCACGTTTCAAGTTGAAGACGTTGAAACTAAAAGAAAAAAAATAGAAATAATGGACTTTTACTTACGAGTGATTTGAATTCGCTCTATACATCTTGGTATTGCGTTGGGATCGCACTCGCAATCCAGATTTTTCCCATCTTTTACAGCGTTGAAACTCTCTCCGGGTTTGTACAAAATACTCGAATCACCACCAGGACTACAAACTGCGCATATAAAAAAAGTAAATATTATCATTATCAAATATTATCATTGCTGATATTTTCCCAGTTGTTTAAGCTAGTAAAAGATTTTGTTTTATGTCACGCCCTACTGTCTGGGTGGCTTACATTCAGGGACAAGTCATTATTTTTTGCCAAGGGAGGGGGATTGGAGGATTTTGGTTCTATCACAATTAAATTAACCTGATATCCCCCCCCCCCCGCCCATAAGGCTCTGTATCATTCTTATGACCCCACCCCACCCCCACCCCTTATTTTGTAGTTAATTGGCAGTCAGTCTTTCTATATCCCCCCCTCTATACTCTATTGGTGACGACTGATTCCCCTTCCGTTCCCTCTGAATGCCAAGTAACCCACCCCCCACCCCCACCCCAAATCTTCCAGCCTCTCAAGCAGGAAATGATCATCGTTCCCTTATATACCTCTAATCCTAATAACGTTACCCACAATACAGTTCAATATGAGAGATTCTTCCCTGGCCGAAACGCTGGCTTACGAATCCGCAGACTTGCCAATATTTCCTGACACATTAGTTAGTTCCAATGGTTCTAGTAGGTGAATTACATCAGCCTAACTTATCATTTCTATCTTTAACGGTAATTTCTTACCACACTTTTTCGGGCAGCACTCCGCCATTTCATCAACCTCTTCCTTCGGGCAGATCTCTGGAATTTCGGGACATTCGTACATAAACATCTGCGGTTTGCCATCTTCGTCACAACCTTTCTTTTCACATACGGGGTTGCGCTGTAAAACCACTTCTTTACAATCAGGTTTTTCTGAATTTGAAATCAAGTACGTGGTTTCAATAGAGGAATCAGCTGTCTGTTTTATGATAGATAGATAGATAGATAGATAGACTGTGTTTTATTAAAATTACATTGCAGATAAAACTGAATTGCGTAACTTCACATTAATTAATTGTACAAACTGTTTCTGCAACACATATTTATGAAACTTGTTGCCGCTCTGTCGGTCTTACAACGATTAAGATTGAAATTCCTCTGTTTCCTAAAATTGTAATTAGCCTGATAACTTTTTGGGATTAAAGAATGAATTTTGTTGTTTTTGTTTTCTAAAACTGATCGGAAAAGTGTCGATGTCAACTGTTCTTGGTGGGTTCTCAAGCTTGGGATGTTTGCTTGATCGAGGGCTTCTTTGTATGATGCTCCTGGGAAGATGCATGCAAGGGCTCTTTTCTGCACTCTCTCCAGATCGGCTTGTAGATATTTCTATAATATTGGTAAAATATCATGGCTCTTGTATTTGGTAAATAACATAATACCCATTCCATAAAACTTGATCTAACTTCACCTTAAAAACTTACCGAACGATCTCTTTTCTTTGCGCTGAAATGAAGGCGAAAGAAAGAATTACAATCACTTTTGTGAAAGTTTCGAATCATTTCTAAACTCACCCCTTATTTTCCTTGCACATACAAGGGAAATGTGAATATTAAAAAAAAACATTTGGATCGAGAATTGGAATCAGGTGAATGGTCAAGTTAGAGAAGAAACGGTGTACAATTTTAATTCGAGATACCAAAACTGGGATGTAATTCCCTAAGCCTGAAGCTATCGACCAATGCGGAACGAGCAAATTTGAACTGTACTTATACGAGGCTGCCTTCAATTTGCTGACGCATTGATCATGAAAACCCTAAATTCTTCACGATGATTCTTCATTTATCGAACCGTGGTGAATACTTGATGATTAAACAAAGGATTATTCATATTATACCTTCTATTACCATATTATTTTTACTAGAATTCTTGGGTTTGGCTATTTTAGATGCGGCAGTCCATGTGCGAGAAAGGAAGCTTCTAAAATTTTTGGTTACCAACGAAAAAAAGAGATGAACCTTTTGTTAAGTTCCTTTACCGTTAGCTAAGCAAAAGCTTTTTCGAGTCAGCGATTTTCATTCCAATTCAACGTTTTTCCGCAAGGCAATTTTAAAGTCATCAGAGCTGTTCTGAAATAAAACCTGTTTGTTTAATTTCAGGTTGTCATGACATCTCAAGTTCATATTACATCTGGTCACATCACACTCTTTAAACTCTCAGTTACTAGAGGAAAATTGAGAAACATTTTGTCATTTTTGTATTACCTAAAAAGAATTTGCAACAGGCAATCTGTATTATTTTGTTCTCTTATCAAACCATTTATCGGTTACTTAGTCAATAATGTACTTTATAAAGATTGCATCAGAGATTAATTATTATCTGTTCGCCTCTCGTTGAAAAGTTCTATTTTATATATCAGAGAGACAGAGAGAAACACTAAGAAACTTTGAGGAATTAAAAAAACCCTCAATCCAAAAAAACCTCAATTAAACAAATTTTAAAATGGTGAGTTCGTTACCGACGGGTTGAGAGAGCAGAGACGTAATATTAAAAAAGATGTGTTCATTGTGTCAATGTATGTTGCCATAATATCTTGAAACAATAAAGAAGACCCAAAAATGGTTTCTTTCGATTCTTTCCCTTTATAAGTGAGTATGCTTAGGAAGAAGAGATAAAGAGATGAAAACAAAATACGTTAAATGAGCAAACCTTTTGTGCGATTGCTCCAGCAAATGTTTCATAAACTGCCACGCTGGCAATCAGCAGGACAAAAAAAAAGTTCGTATATCTCATGCTGAAAATCAGGTTATTCAGCTTTCGAGGACCTCTTCTGATCGCTTCTGATTAACAATTCGAGATACGATTGTTATATAGAACATCAATTACAGTATATCATTTTTGGACAATGTCCATCACATTACCCGGCAGGTCAGTAAATCCTTTATCACTTTTCATTGGTGTTTCAAATTGCGGTTTAAATAGTTAGGTAAACTTTTGTTATCGAATTAGCTCAAAAGTAAATCTTTTCTTTTGTGTTATTTCGCGACCGTAATTAAAATCTAAATGTCGGAAGTTACGTGAGGACCCCTTAGGAAATAAAGTTCAGCAAAATTTTGTCTTAATAATTATTCCTGTTCGGTTTAACCAGTGTGAAACATTAAATTGATTAAAGGTTTTGAAACTTGTTAAAAATGGATACAGGTAATGATTTGTCTCGACTAATGTATATCTCTTTTGGATAGTTTTTCAAATAATTTCCAAAATTTAACATTTCTCATTTCTGCACGAATCGCTTTAATTTTAAATTTTACTTCTACAATAGACAGTCTGTTTATGCCGCGTCTCAGTGGTTATGAGAATTTTTGACATTGATTTGCAAATAATAATTTTGAAATTTTTGTTTGACGTTATATCAGTTTCTTGTATATCTACGGAAACATGAAATTTATTACGCGTTGCGTCTATTTGCCGGCAATATTTCAAAGTCATATTGATCCCGCCGCCGTCGGAGATTAAAATGCTAAAAAATAATAATGCAATTACCCAATATGACAGTAAAATGCGACAGAAAATCAAATTGACACACAAAATTGCTTAGTTTTAAACAGTTGTTAGGATATTCTGTCACTTGTTTCAGATGCTCACAAATCATCATACAATCTAAAGAACCGCGTGTATCTTACAGACATTCAGTAAATAAGCTTTACAAACAGTTCCTCGGCAGACCCTTTCCTGACCTTATTGCCTGTATCTTTATTTTCGTATTAGTATTACAAAAAGGGGATATCGGAGCAGATAGATTTAAGTAAGAAAATAGACAGATTAATTTTCTTATTTCAATAGTCTGGCTAGGAACATATCCATATGGTGACGTCATAAATCATGGCGTCTTTTATTCCAGCACTAACGAGTTTAGCCCTGCATTGTTGTCACCGATAGTAAAAGACGACCGAAAGAGCTCAAAGAAAACGAAATACAAATGGTATAGGATATGTAGCGCAAAAAATCGAATTTTGAAGTCGGGCGGCGGCAGAGGAACTCAAATTCATGGGATCTAAGTCGTTTCTAACCTAAGAATAACATTAATAGATTAAAAAAATACTATGCACTGACCGGGAATCGAACCCGGGCCTCCCGCGTGGCAGGCGAGAATTCTACCACTGAACCATCAGTGCTTCTATGTATAAGATTGCGTAATTGACTTAGAGAAGTAAAAAAATGCGCTCCTCGTTGCCTGTTTGGAAGATTATGTAATCATTTTAATCATTTAACAAAGCCTATCGTGATCAAAGTTTATCCACTTTTCTTGATAGGCAGAACTTAAGAAGTTTGACCATGAGTTTTGATTAAAAACATTAAAAACATTTTCCTCTTTTATCCTATTCCATCTTTTAAATTGATCTTCGAACGCTTTCAATCATTTCCTATGAATCTCATTCAATCCCTTGCCCTTTATATACCTCAAGCCTGATAAAGATACCCCTTTCGGATGCACCTCTGAGCCCCGCCACAGGGCGAGAGCCTGTTTATAAGTCTGACTTACTAAAATAGACATATCAGTGACTTCTGGATACGTTAATCACTTAAAGCAAGATATCGAGTCTATAATCCCTTGCTCCTTGGCAACCAAAGATAAGGGATGTCAAATCGTGGACATAATAGAGTGATTTAGCAAGAGGAAGGAAACACCATTTCAGAACGGGAAAGCGCGCGGACAGTCTAGACTGACAATGTAGTAAACTTGTACATAAAAGAACTGTTCTGACCGTGCTTCCACCAAGAACTGTACACTTGTTGATATTATGTGCCATGATAGAACACTAATAAAATTAAGTTTACCAGAATATCAACAAGCATTTATCCATTGTTCCTTTTCTGGCTTGCTTACAAAAATAACATTACACTTTACGGTAAGGAGACTCTGTAAAACACTCGGCTCATGAATTTAACTGAGACCACAGTTCATCCACATGATTCTTAGGGACCCCATCTACCATCCATCGTAAGATGCACAAGAGTCTCAGAACAAAAATTAATCGGCTAAGCTAGCTTGATCAGTTTATTTATTATTTAAATTTTGCAAAAACAAGATATCCTCCTGTCTGTGATGCTCTCCTTTTCAGTTTTCAGCAACAGGACGGGTTCAGGAACACTCTGAGAACCTAGGAACTCGATTGGCAAAAGCGTACCGGGATGGTACTTGTGATGATGAAGCCGCGTGA
>NC_089321.1:7035162-7117662 GCF_036669915.1 Pocillopora verrucosa
TGCTCTTTCTTAGCACCCGTAGATTTGTTTGCTGTTCTACGTGTGGTCAAAGTCTCTAATCCTGAAGAAAAATCGCCGGGTTGTTTTACTCACGACATCTGAAATATTTATCACTCGTAGAGATCCTTACAATTATTTGAAGCGCGTTAGATCTGTTACAAATTTATCTGCATTCCGCGAAATATCCGTGGAGGATGACTTGACTAACAAGAAATTATTTTTCTGCTGATCCAATTCTGTTGACGGTTAGGAGGACGGTTTTACACTTTGCCGTGATTATGCGACAGAAATGGAATTCCACGACATTGGTGAGCTGAGGTGTTGTTTAATAAATTAATAAGCACCGCTTAGAACAACCGGTAGTCTTTGCCTCTGCAAACAAAGATCTAATTTAGCGGAGAAGTTCTGAAAGAAGAGAGTTACCGACAGCATCTCCAGGTAAGAGTTGATACATGGCATTTATCTTCAGTTCTTAGTTGATTAAAAAAAATATTCAAGATTATAATCTTAGTTTAAAGACCACAACTTTCTATGTTGGAAAGGAAATTCCGTATATCAGGTATTTTTTTGTCCTAGAGAGGGTTATTGTAAATAAAAAGTCAAACGATAACTAATCTCCGAAGAAAAAGTTGGTTTGTTCTCGCATTGATTTCACTAACCATGGCTCGTTTCACATGGTCAATAATTTCTTAGTCAAGAGAGTCTGTCAAATTGTCACGCTGATTTAATATTTTGATTCACAAATTAGAATTCTATATTTTATTCTAACATGGTAATGTAATACTTGAATTTTCCTCCTTTTTGTTGCTTTAGATATATTAGAAAATGAAGACCCGGATAGCGATAGTCGCATCGATTGTTTTAGTCGTGGTACTTCATGTGGAGAGTTCAGTTAGTAAGTATGGAACAAGGGAACTTTTGAAATAATTCTATTTTGTAAATTAGCTTGATAAGTTTAATAACAACCCATTCTCTGCTTGCCACTCTAATCAACCATGGAAAGTAAAGTTTTCGTATTATTCCCCTCATCTATGACCAAAACTCGTGTGCTGTTCGAATTTCCAAGGACTGGCTAAACGATATCACTGAGGTCACTCGCAGTTAGAATAAATATGACTTATAAAGGTTCCACGGCTTGTTAAAGTTATAAGTCGTCGCCTGTCAGTTTACTTGTTAAACATATTTCATCTGTAGGAGTTCCCCCAATGATAAACTCTCGAATCTATCACACAGGAACTAAAAAATATTATTCAAAGTAATGTTTTTAACTTCTGAACTCCAAGTACAAGCGAAGACAATTTTTCGCTTGATCAATTTTATTAGCCACCAGTGCGGAAAACCTGTCACAACCGAAAGAAGAAATGACAAAACCTGGAAATAATGATCCCCTGTTTTCTTGACTGACACTCATAGAAACTTATGCCAAAATGCACGAGCATGTGGATAAGATTGAAACGTCAAATCTCTCCACATACGACGATTAGCACAAAGTTAGAAAAAACTGCTTGTTTTTCTCACTCAGAATTTTAAGTAACATATGCCATGTAAGACGACGAAGATCTTACCAAAAGTTTATTCAAGTTTCTTACCATGTATTTTTTACTTTCAGTTCAGAGCAGGCTTGCGGAATTGAGGGCAAAGAGTAAGTATAGAATTATAATGAATATAACTTCGATCAATTAGCTTAGGAAACTTCTCCACAAGTCAATAGGATACGAAACCATGATATCTATTTACTGAAGTAAATATATTCAACTCATCATTGAACTCTTTATCGTTAATATATCATCTCGCTTTTTTTTTTTTAGGGAGTCCATGTGGGGCGTCATGCGCTCCATCCTGTGCTCCTCTGTGTCAGCCATCATGTTGTATGCCAATTCCACCACCGCCTCCTCCGCCACCACCACCGCCTCCCCCACCAATGCCAATGGCAACGATGGCTCCTCCTCCTCCGTGTCCTCCCGTTTGCTTGAAATGGACGACAACTATCAACCCAGTGGGCGGAATGCCTCAAGTGTCTCCAATTCAGTCTACTCCTTGTCCTGATCAGTGCCAGCAGGCAGGCTGTTGTGCACCTCCACCAATGATGCCCCCTCAACCACCACCAATGGTTATGGGCCCTCCTCCTCCTATGGTAGCACCTCCTCCTCCTCCAGTTCAGCCACCACCACCTTGCCCTCCAGGTTGCCCTAAGGCTTGCTATCCAGCCTGTTCACAGAGGTGCTGCAACCCTCAACCACTCCCGCCCCTTCCACCACCAATGCCACCGATGCCTCCCATGCAGCAATGCCAGCCATCCTGTGCTCCCACCTGCTGCCAGGGACCACCTCCTCAACCAATGATGATGCCACCTTATCCTCCAATGAACATGCAGCCACCTCCGATGCAACCTCCTCCAATGATGATGCCCCCTCAACAACCCATGATGATGATGCCTCCTCCACAGACAGTTTGCCCCGCGCCCTGTGCCCGATCATGCGCACCAAAATGTAAACCTGAATGTTGCGACAAAAGGAAGCGTAATGCTGAGAACTAAAGTACTCTGGCTTTCGAGTCAACCATACACCGACTGGACAACTACGCGCTAATGGCGACGCCCTAGGCATAGGGGTAATCGAAGGAAAAGTCGAAGATATCCATTCTTCGTTTCCTTTTCTGCTGTAAATAATGGACCACAGTCTTTTTTGTTTATGCCACAAAAGGTGCTCATTTTTGGGCTGCTCATCATATCAATTCAATTAAACTGAACTAGGCATGTCTCTTTGTGCTAAATAGGGTGGTTAATAAAAATTGTTAAGATTTTTGTTTCAAAAGCCTTGAATATCGTTCCTTTGAAACGGTCCTAAACATTTATCCTGACGTAAATTCTCCTCGCTCTGGATCTGTCAAAAAGCCGTAAATCTAACTTCAAGCATATAATTTTCCTCAAATACCAAAACTTTTCTGTCACCATAGTGTCATGAGCGACCATCTTTAGTAATGTTTATCGACACTCATTTTAATTTACTCAGGTAAGGCGCATTCTCCCGAAAAATTCAAATCTTACAAACAAGACCTCGTTTCATGAAAAAGATATGCTTTAAAAAAGTGAAAATGTGATGATGATCATGAATAATAAAATGAAGGGGGCAACCGGGATTGAACCGGTGACCTCTCGATCTGCAGTCGAATGCTCTAGCACTGAGCTATGCCCCCATCTCCTGTCTTGATCTGCCGTTTTCCATGTCCCAAACTACAGCTTCCGTACCCTGTAACACTCTTTTAATGAAAACGGCCAGCCACCACAGCCTTGTCCTCGCTAACCTTGGGCTTCAACATCATTCCTGCAAAACTCGGCTGGTGCACCTTGCTTCCTAAAGTACAACTGATTCCGCAGATCATTCTTATCTGCTGTGCATATCCTTGCGAATGATCATATCAATCAACGATGACAGATGTCGAGTGTCAGGCCCGACGCGTACATGTTGGTAACGTTTTGTTAGCAGGGCCTCCGCTCCCTAATTTTAGCCCCAAAGAAAGTAAAGGAAAAAAAAGGTACTCACGAAATTGAAAAGAGTAAAGATATGTAAATGAGGAAACTAGGATTAAACCGGTGACATGTCGATCTGCCGTACCACAGACTTATGCATTGATGCCAAACAAGTGATTTTGTACCATGTTAAGCAGGACGCACAAAGTCTTTATTTCAGTATGCAACTGAAGCACTGGTGGTTCAGTGGTAGAATTCTCGCCTGCCACGCGGGAGACCCGGGTTCGATTCCCGGCTAGTGCATGGTTTTGCATCTCCAGTCAATCTTGGGGTGCAGATGGCTGTAATTATTTTAATTTTTCCATGAGCAGGTTATTAAGCTCTTTTTGAACTTTCCGCAGATCATTCTTATCTGCTGTGCATATCCTTGCGAATGATCATATCAACCAATGATGACAGATGTCGAGTGTCAGGCCCGACGCGTACATGTCGCTAACGTTTTGTTAGCAGGGCCTCCGCTCCCTAATTTTAGCCCCAAAGAAAGTAAAGGGAAAAAAAGGTACTCACGAAATTGAAAAGAGTAAAAATATGTAAATGAGGAAACTAGGAAAAAACCGGTGACATATCGATCTGCCGTACCACAGACTAATGCATTGATGCCAAACAAGTGATTTTGTACCATGTTAAGCAGGACGCACAAAGTCTTTATTTCAGTATGCAACTGAAGCACTGGTGGTTCAGTGGTAGAATTCTCGCCTGCCACGCGGGAGACCCGGGTTCGATTCCCGGCTAGTGCATGGTTTTGCATCTCCAGTCAATCTTGGGGTGCAGATGGCTGTAATTATTTTAATTTTTCCATGAGCAGGTTATTAAGCTCTTTTTGAACTTTCTCTCGCCTCGAACGGTTTGTTATCCCATTAAATTGAAGTGTTTATCCATTTGTCCTATAAATCGTTTTCACTCAACGTTACACCGCCGCCATAATGTTAATTAATACGATATTGGTATCGTAGTATTGGCATCCAAGTCAATGCTACAGGATTTGAACTCTTTCCTTCTATAAAAATAAAGTCTCTTTTCTTCGGATGAATACACATAGATACTCAGCAATTGATTTAAAACGTCCTATTTTGTCCTAAGAGAAACAGAAATAGAAAAGGCTTGCTTATCTTTGCAAAAGGCTGAAAAACTGAAAGTCAATAGTACAACAAAAGAAATTAATTGTTATAAAGGGGATTGATAGTGAAAATAAGTTGTTCTCCATGAGAAGGAATCCTCAAATGAAAATGCCTCAGGCGAAGTCCTTTGTTTCAACATTTTAATTTACTCAGGTAAGGCGCATTCTCCCGAAAAATTCGAATCTTACAAACAAGACCTCGTTTCATGAAAAAGATATGCTTTAAAAAAGTGAAAATGTGATGATGATCATGAATAATAAAATGAAGGGGCAACCGGGATTGAACCGGTGACCTCTCGATCTGCAGTCGAATGCTCTAGCACTGAGCTATGCCCCCATCTCCTGTCTTGATCTGCCGTTTTCCATGTCCCAAACTACAGCTTCCGTACCCTGTAACACTCTTTTAATGAAAACGGCCAGCCACCACAGCCTTGTCCTCGCTAACCTTGGGCTTCAACATCAGTCCTGCAAAACTCGGCTGGTGCACCTTGCTTCCTAAAGTACAACTGATGCCGCTGATCATTCTTAGCTGCTGTGCATATCCTTGCGAATGATCACATCAATCAACGATGACAGATGTCGAGAGTCAGGCCCGACGCGTACATGTTGCTAACGTTTTGTTAGCAGGGCCTCCGCTCCCTAATTTTAGCCCCCGAAAAAAAGTAAAGGAAAAAAAAAGGTACTCACGAAATTGAAAAGAGTAAAGATATGTAAATGAGGAAACTAGGATTAAACCGGTGACATATCAATCTGCCGTACCACAGACTTATGCATTGATGCCAAACAAGTGATTTTGTACCATGTTAAGCAGGACGCACAAAGTCTTTATTTCAGTATGCAACTGAAGCACTGGTGGTTCAGTGGTAGAATTCTCGCCTGCCACGCGGGAGACCCGGGTTCGATTCCCGGCTAGTGCATGGTTTTGCATCTCCAGTCAATCTTGGGGTGCTGAAGGCTGTAATTATTTTTAATTTTCCATGATTGTTATTAAGCTCTTTTTGAACTTTCTCTCGCCTCGAACGGTTTAATATCCCATTAAATTGGAGTGTTTATCCATTTGTCCTATAAATCGTTTTCACTCAACGTTACATCGCCGCCATAATGTTAATTAATACGATATTGATATCGTAGTATTGGCATCCAAGCCAATGCTACAGGATTTGAACTCTTTCCTTCTATAAAAATAAAGTCTCTTTTCTTCGGATGAATTTACATACATACTCAGCAATTGATTTAAAACGTCCTATTTTGTCCTAAGAGAAACATAAATAGAAAAGGCTTGCTTATCTTTGCAAAAGGCTGAAAAACTGAAAGTCAATAGTAATACAAAAGAAATTAATTGTTATAAAGGGGATTGATAGTGAAAATAAGTTGTTCTCCATGAGAAGGAATCCTCAAATGAAAATGCCTCAGGCGAAGTCCTTTGTTTCAACATAATTTAATTGACAACATAACATCAGTTGTATATAAGACTTAGCTGTTTTGTAACAGCTGCTCTGACAACAAAACGATCCCAAGAGCTCGAATCCAACTAAGACATATAGTCAAGTTCCATTTCATCACATTAGAGTAATCCTTATTTACAAAGACATTTATCCTGAATTCGAACTCTTTTCAGATTGACGCCAGTTAGTCCACTAACTATAGCTTAAAAACATGTTTTCAACACAGTTACATCGCCCCAACGATCGAAAACCCAAACAATGGGTGCTTATCCGCAATTCATCTTGAAACAAAGTCATTGCAGCGTTGAATGAGCAGCCATCTTTCAATCTTTATATCTACTCTTTGTCTTTCTTTTCTTCATCGTTCTTCTTGCCCTTCTTGTCTACTTTTCCCTTCTTGCAGCAGGCACTGCAAGGTGGGGTGCAAGTTGGAGGACATGGGGGTGGGCAGGGTGGAGGGGGAGGGGGGCAGGGTGGAGGGCATGGGGGAGGACAGGGCGGTGGGCATGGTGGTGGTGGGAAGTGGTGTTGTTGTACGTGGACTGTCTGGACAGTGTGGCATGGGGGTGGGCATGGAGCAGGTGGAGGTGGTGGAGGTGGTGGAGGTCCAGGATGTGAGTGGTGGACGAAGACATGAGCGTGTGATTCAGTGGAGAAGGGTGGAGGAGAGGGCATGGGTGCTGGAGGGGGACCTGGTGGGCTGGCGTGGTACACGTGGTGGTGCACGGTGTGTCCAAAGTGACATGGTGGTGGGCATGGAGCTGGTGGGGGAGGAGGAGGGGGAGGTGGTCCTGGGTGGAAGTGATGGTGGTAAAGGGTTGACTGACTACTTGTTGCTACTGGTGGAGGAGGAGGTGGAGGGGGAGGTGGGCAGCATATTGGAGGTGGGGGCGGGGGAGGTGGAGGTGGTGGGCAGCAGGTTGGCTGACAAGGGCAGCTTGATGGGCATCCGTATCCGCATTTCTTTGCACCTAAAAGACGATAGAAAAGGGAGACAATTAGTTGTAACTAATCTAGCCTAAATCGGTTTTATGAATAATCCTTCAATTAAGATACTCTAATGACTAGCAAAACGCTGTTCTAAACTTAAACAAAAACATAAAGTAACAGCTTTCTTATAAATACTTTTGATTTAATCAATAGAAAATGAACCCAAAGAGGAAGTGTTTAGAAAAAGAAAAACTTCTTGGCCAGCAGAGGGACGTCTGTTTGTTTGTTAAAAGAAGAAAACACGTCTTTTGATTTACCCTTCGCTCAGAATTTTCAATCTTCGTTTATTTTTCCTAAAACGATGATCGATTTCTGTCACAATATTGGAAGTCCCAGGAGGGAGTAAAATTAAGCCTTTCGTAACCTATTTTTTTTGTAGTTCCTGCCGTTTAACTCTACGGCTGCAAGATTGAAAACTGATCTTGAATGTCTTTGCTTAAGGAAAGTCTAAATAGTTGCACTGGTCGACAGAGAATAAGAGAGCGACATGTCATCATCGACAAACTCAAGATCTGTGTCAAGAGGACGAGCGCGCGAAGACATGTGACCAGTGGTACAAGCAGGATAATTGCCCTGACCAGGTAGTTTCTGAATTTTGACTGAATGGCCAAAAAAAGAAATTTTCCGCTCTTTATGAAACTAGTGCGCGTTTCAGTCATGGCGTTAAAATCTTCAAGCGTCGATGTTCAAGCGTATGAAGATTAAGAGGACGAATTCTTCATCTCTGTTGTTGCCTTGCATTTGTTTAGTTTGCTTTTTGTGCAATTTCGAATCTTTCCTGTGTTTGTTTTCTTCATTCAGCAGAGAGGTTTAATAAATCACACTTTTGCTGATTTCAAATCGCCGAAGGTTGTCAGGGAAGTAAAAATTTTATTCCTTTTTTTTTTAAAAATCGGTTTTTCACATCGGTCCGAATGCTTTCGTCTGTTAACTGGTGGTTTGCTCTACCTTGTCAAGTGACGAGATTGTAACCTGTTGGTGATTCCGTAGGTAGTCTCATTCATTTGATTATTCGCTTAATTCCTCAAAAATAAAATTAACATCGTTCTCTTAAGACTATTGATTCTTTTCAATCAATAATTTCAAATGTTTATAACCAAGCTAACAAGCTTTTAAGAAAAGGCGTTTTTCAGCTTTCGAATCTGTCTTCCTGTGTTATGACCTATTGGCATTGTGTTATTTGTTTGCATTCAAACGCACATATTTTGATACAAATGTTTTTTCGCTTTGAGTTTAAAAATGGTCCGTCTTTCCTTATTAAAAACTGTAAAAACAGCTAATCAAAATCACAGTTAGTCAAAAGCACTCTCCCCACTAAGTTCAGTAAAGTGGTTTTTTGTGAACAATTGTGGCTAAAACGCTCAATAACAACTCTTTCGTCTCAGTTATTTCAGTTAATAAATATCAGACACGATGAACTTTGAATAGCTAAATTCTTACCTTTAAGCTGATTTAGCTTCTTTTTGAGGATTTTCTTTTTTGCTTCAACAGAGAAGGCGACCAGCACAATAAGCAAAAGAAAGATTCGCTTGTCCATGTTGCCTGATAAAAAGAAGAAACAAATTATAGCAAGTACATTCCAAGCTTTGCTAAGGTTCTTTCCCTACTTTCCAAGTAGATTAAATTATTTTCTCCTCGTAATGGTTTCTCGTTAAGAGATCTTTCCAAATCGCCGTTATCGCCGTAACGATTGTCAAATATTCGACGAAACTACACCAACACAGATATACAATTAATCTTAAAACATTGCTGAACTTTCTTAATAAATACATTCTCTTAACTATTCTGCCAAACGGGGAGGTTAAAATATTTACCCTCGGACATTCAGCTACAAATAAAGTAGTAATTAGGTTTAGATTTCCATTTCAGATTATTATAATCGATAACATTTAAGACACACAGTGACGGGGCCTCAAGTTGATAAAATAAACACAACTTACGAGATAATGCAATTCGTACAATTCGAGTGGTTGAGTAACAGAAACAGAAAAAAACTGTAGTTATATTGCTATATTATAATGTTATATGAGAAACAAGTTTTGAGTTAAATGTCTTTTTTGATTATCACTATGGCAATTATGTAAAATCTGAGACAAAGACGCCTACCTTTTTCTCAGGAAAACCTAAAATCCCTGATTCCTCGGGCAACACAATCAAGAAATTGCTTCTTTGCTTTAAATGGGAGACGTTAGGATGCGCTAATCGTTTGCACTACCCGTTCGGGGTTAAAGCTTTTGATTGGCTTGTGAATGGTTATTCATGCATGACCAAACGATCCAATCTAACGACGTAATCGAACAGCAATGGTCTATGACACGAGGCGCCCGTTTACACCGCTGGCCATTAATCATTCACGACTTACCGGTGGTCTGTCTCTAAGAGGCTGGTTCTATGCAAACAATCCTATATCCAAGTCTTTCATAACAGTTTTTCAACACTTTCATGGTGTTTTCATTGAGACGATGAAAACAACCTGTAAGCTATGAATCCATATGTATACCAAGATTTATGGACCATGAAGGAATATAAAAACCTTTGCTTAGGGGATTCACCGTTGAAAAATTGTTTGGTGCAATAATCCGTAAAGGTCGTTCCATGCAATTTCCAAACGATAGCTTTAACCGTTTTATGTTACTGTCACAGACAATTGTTTTTTTAATTGACCGCTTGTTTTTTATCATTTGACTTCTTGACCTGTTATAGACTGATCATGAAATATCTGCTATTCAATTGCAGAAGATTCAAACTCACTTACCAAATAAAATCAACATTAAGGGTACTGATGCATCTAAAGCAACTTAAAGGCGAGGAAAACTTTTTATGATTGCCAGCAAAGCAAAAATATGAAAGATGTGTCCGACAATACAAGACAAATGTCCTCTTTCGAGTCATTTTCCAGGAATAGGCTGCAAGGAAATTTGGCGTTTCTGCACTGTCCTTTTCTTCCTTAAAATGAAGTGCCTAAGGAATGTTTAAAAACGTAATTCATAAAATAATAGCGTTTCTAAACCCACTCATGTCTAAATGGCTCCTGTATACACCATTTTCTTTGAGTAGCTATGCGGTTATCTACGTTTTTCTACGAGTTCATCTTGACATTCGTTTATGGTAAATTACCAACATTTTCTCTACTTTTATGAAAGGTACTAAAACAAACAGAAAGCAAAGAAACAAATTGAAGTTGAGAGTGAGGAGTGTTCAACGCGTCTTTTAATTTAGAACATTTATCGGTCTAAAAGAGTTTTGTTTTTTCATTCTTTTCTAGGAATTACTGGAAAAACTTTGTTCATCTTCTCGAGATTCCGCGTGGCGCAATATTTTCACTTTCAATCCGGTCATTCCATTTTAGTTTAGTGATTTTTGTTGTTGTATTTTTTGTTTGTTTGTTTGTTTGTCGTGATTGTTTTGTCTTTTTTCTTCTTTGATTATTTATTCGGTCCTGCAGCAGGTATGTTGACATACCTATTCACTCGGCAGAAACCTACCAAGTAAAGTGAATAACATAGGAAGTGTTTCATGAGAGCAGGAAGTGCAACTGAGCGAAAAATTCTTAACTGTATTGTAGAAAAGTACAATAAACCACTCAATATGTTTCTCATTAACAACATTTTATTAAGTTATTTGAATTCTGACGGGAACTTCAAGCTTCATAAAGGAGCACACAAATTTGTCACTAGAACGCAAAATATTCTACAAAACGTCCGTACATAGATGTTATTATTACGTCAACGTAAAGAGTTTCCATTCGGTCGTTTTCTTGGCGAAGTAGAGTTCACCGCCGACGCCATAAAGATACACCATAAAACAACCCCATATATCACAACATCTGGTTCGCAGTCACTGTCCCTGTATGTACACGGCTGATAACTTATGATGATCGCTTCTTGCAGCACATGGGTGGACAGGCTGGTGGACAGACTGGGGCGGGAGCGCAGCATTGTGGTGTGCAGGGTGGTGGGCATGGTGGGGCAGGCACGACTATTGGGGGAGGAGCCGGGACTGGACATGGGCAAGGTGGTGGTGGTGGCATGTATTCCCATACGTGTTGCTGGCTCTGAACGGTGGCTGGTGGAGGTGCTGGCTGAGGAGGAGCAGGCATAGCTGGAGCCTGAGGTCCCATATGGTGAACGTGGTGATGGTGGATGTGGGTGGTGTGGTGAATCTGCTGTGGTGGGGGAGGGGGTGGTGGTGGTGGGGCACAGCAGTAAGTTGGGCAAGTTGGTGCACACATTGGGGCGGTGCATTGGTATCCGCATGGGATGGCTCCTCTCTTTTCTGTTGAGATACAACGTTATACTTTGGGTCACTTCATCGACGACTTCATGTGGTATAACTTTACACTTCTGTTAAAATCCGTATATTAGTGTAAGAACAAATATGAGTAATTTTTAAACAACTCATGATATTAATTTTGAATGATTTTCCCTGGAGACTACTCCAACCCATGAGAAATTCTACAAAAGCTGTGTCTATAATCATTTTCTAACTTTGTCACCACTGTCATCTTAACTTTACAGAAAAGTCTCAAAACCTTTACATGCAGCAAGAGGTACTAGGAATAGTAAAGGCGAAGGTCGTTACAATTTTACTTATAATCACGTGGTTATTCAACACAGGTACTGCGACATCACACAATTTGTTTTGAATTGTTCAGCTTACTGTCTTGTGTCGTGTAGATAGCAGTACATGGAAATTTTTTAAGAAAGTAAACTAAATGGAGAAATTCTGTTTAAAGGATTTTTTCGCTCTAAAGAAGCGATAAACTGTCCAATATCCCTATCAATTGTGATTTGAAACCGTGACAACACAAGCATGAAATATTAACTGATTTCCTCTGACCTTAGCGAAACCCTAGAGGACAAGTTCGCTCCGGATTTCCTCAATCCTTCGCGATTAGCATGATAATCAAGAAGAAATTCTACTTTGATTATTACGTAAAGAAGTAAAGCGAATTCGGTAGTACGCACCTTTAAAAGATTTGGCGCTGACGCACACGACGGCGGCTAAAAGGAGAACAACAAGACGGGCCATTTCTGCAACTGAAAAAGAGAAGAGATTTAAAAGAGTCAACACGAATTATGAAGAAATCGTGAAAGATATTCCTGAGTGTTCAAAAAGTATCTTACGGTACTAACGTCAACAGATAATGTTAAGAACACTTTATGATCTTCAAACAAACATTTAAAACGCGTTTTTTCAATTGATTCTCTTGGATAATGATGATCGCAAGCAGAACAATTAAATTAAAATCCAAACCTACAAAGTCACTCAAGTCGTAGAACCACTTGTCGTTATCGGCTATGAGGTTGTTAGTATCTTACCTTCTAGTCAGAGCTTGGATCTCGATCTACTGAGCGCGCTGAGAACTGATTTCGAATAGAGGATCTTATTAATTATGTCGACATTTGACCAGTCGCAGGTCTTAGCCAGATCAGTGGATTCCCATTGGCTGGCGATGACTTCGGATCACAAGATTTGAAGAAAGTCTATGAGTTATTCATAGTTTTGGTTGATTTCATTGCACACCTATGAGACCCTATGCAAGCCCCAATGACTCAAGAATTAAGTCATCGACATCACTGTGTCAATGTGGAAGCTGTGAGGCGCCGGCGCGTTAATTTCGTGGAAAAAGCATCCATGGGGACCTCGTGAATGCGTCCAGTTTTGATTTTTTTTGTGAGCAGCGATATTTTATTGCTGTTTGCCTTTGATCGATTCAGAAAATGCACGAAAATAAACTCTTTGTTTGTCGTTTGGCACCTGGTTATTGTTTGACATAAACCAAAACATTTTCGTTTGAAGATCAGGTACCAGTATGATGGGTGTAGCCAACCGTTGCATCACAGGAGACCGAAAAACTTGTCGCAAAATTCCTAATGTTCCACTAAAAGCTCCAGTTTTCTTTTAACATATTTTATATTTCCACGAAATATTGAAAGTTCTCCTACTGATGTAGGTGGAAAAATTTGTTGGCACCATGTTGTGTTATGCTGACTGAAGGACTGGTGCTTGTATTTAGCAAATTCATTTGGCGTTAAAGGATCGTTTCAATTTTAAGACGGCCTTGTCAACAAGATCAATTTTTTTCTCAAGATATAAATATTCGAGGTTAATTTCCATGGAAATACTTTGAGTCACGAGTGCCATGTTCGATACCTAGGTAATTAAACTTTGCGAGAGATTCGATTTCCATTGAAAATATGGTGTCATCATAACAAGGAAAAAGTCTTGCAACTTTACATGACCGTTAAACAAATGAATACTTCATATTTATAACACCCTGGATTTTTGCCTCCAGTAAATACTGTACCCATGTTTACTTTCACTTTAAAATTAGGAGATAGCAATATATGAAGTCTAGGGAGGAGTGAGAACAGACACAAGTACCAATTTTATCCAAACACCATGACCATAAAATTGAGCAACGTGCAGTATTGATCTTAGAAAAGACAACGGGATTCAGGGGAATAAGGACAATTAATTGAATAATTTCCCATTCTGTCTGGATCTGACTTTTTTTTTGTTACTCTTTGTTTATTGGTAAACAAATAAGTCATGACCATGTTTACTAGGGTCACTGACCCTTATGAAATTTCAAATATCATTGTTAACCTAAGTACCAATGAATTAGATGGACAGGGGATTGTCTACTCACTGTATATAGATCCTCTTTTATGGATAATAACGTAAAATCGGCTATACTATAACGGAGGACTAAATTGCTTGTCTTTTCTTTTTTGAGTAAACGACTTGTGTACAGATTTCTGCGAAATACCAGACAAGATATGTGCTTTAATATTTCCTTCGTTTACCAAAGCTGGAAAATAATACCGAACAAACAGATATTGATGTTATTTCAACGCACTTTTACCGCTCGATATGTGTGGCATGCAGTCACTCAACCTAAGATGGTAGACTTGGTTAAGACAAGAAGGACTGGGGGGGAGGGGGTGTGACTGGTTAGGTTTTTCCTGTTTTTCTTTCTTGTATCAAAAATGATCTCTTTCATTGATGAAAGTTTATGTTCTAAAGGAGACCAAAAGTCCAGATATAAATGTGCCGAATGTCTGAGGAGCTCAGTATTTTATTTTCTTCCAATATTGTCATAAAAACTATATCTTTGGCTGCGGTCTGCTACTCTTAAGAATATAAGAATAAACACAGTAAAAGAACAAAAATTATAGTTTAAAACGTTTCACCTTTAATTAAATACCAACAATAAGCACATGTACAACTTCGCTGAAAACTTCACATTGGTGAATCGAGGACTGCGTTTATATTCACAGGCGTACAAGCATGCCAAATAAAGGCATATCGCATCGACAGCGCATCGTCCTGGACGCTAGACACCTCGTGTAACATACACCGAAAATAAACCTATCTATGAAGCTCCGAAAAGTTAATCGTCATCATCGTCTTTGTCGTCTTTCTTTTCTTCCTTCTGTTCCACAGCCTTATCTGATTTTTCTTCCTGTTTATCTTCCTGTTTCTCTTCTTTTGTGTCTTCTTGTTTATCTTCCTGTTTATCCTCTTGTTTCTGCTCCTGCTTCTCCTCTTCATTGTCCTCCTGCTTGGCAATCTCCTCTTCCTTCTTTTCTTCCTGATCATTGACGTCATCGTCATCATCAGCATTGCCAGAGGCTTCATCCTCGATCTTTACCTTGTTCTTCTTACAACAGGCCACTGGGCAGGATGGTGCGCAAGTTTGGATACATGGGGGAGGGCAGGGTGGAGGTGGTGGTGGTGGGTGGACAATGTGGTGGACAACCTGGTGAACGTGGTGGATTCTCTGGGGAGGAGCAGGAGGGAGACAAGGAGGTGGGCAGGGTGGAGGTGGAGCAGGAGCCCATTGGTGGGAGTGATGGTGCATAACGCTAGCGGTGTGGCATGGTGGAGGGCATGGCAGAGGTGGAGGTGGTGGAGGAGGAGGCAGCATATGGTGATGTGTTACATGGTGGATGTGGTGAACAGCCTGAGGGGGAGCTGGAGGGAGACATGGTGGGGGGCATGGTGGAGGAGGAGCAGGTGCCCACGCATGACTATGAGAATGTTGCACACTATGGGTCATACAAGGTGGTGGGCATGGGGGAGGGGGTGGTGGGCATGGAGGGGGACAAGGGGGAGGACAGGGTGGTGGGCACGGTGGGGGTGGTGGTGGGGGACAGCATGTAGGAGGACAAGGAGGCGCACATGACACTGCACATGGGCCGGCGCATTTCTTGGATCCTGGACTGGCCTTAGCTGCAAGATCAAAAAAACGAAAATATGAATAATTGCATTCAATTTAAAGACTAATTCGTTCTTGTAACGCTTTGTGCCGTTTATCACGGGTTTAATATGAACCAAATGATTATTTACACATTTGGCTTCGCGTAACAGGTGGTACACGGTGGACTACATGTGGCAAGAATTTTTCAGTTTCCTTTACAAAATGCGAGATTATATAATATATATATTTTCTGTCCACTTTTGCCTCTAGGTTCAATTTTTTTTAAATAATATCATTGTTAAAACTAAACAAGGATGCTACAAATACCAAGGAAATGTTTTGAAAGTGTCCTATAGATCTCTTTGTCTCTCCAAGTGGAAAGATCAAGATCTGATGATAAACACACAATTACAAGTTGCGAATTACCAATTCTTGCCTTAGATGAAGGAAAGATATCCATTGACATAATTTCTGACATTTCGGTTTCTTCGAAAACCTTCGATCAGAGTTTACCCCATTATCCCTTTTATCACGGGAAGTGATATTCTAAAAGTGATCGGTTATTTCACAATTCAAAATTCTGTCACTAATTTAAATTGAATTTAAAACTGAAAGCTTACCTTTCTTGATTTTATTAGCTTTTGGATGTTTGCCGGCTTCTACGAAGACAACGGCCGCTATTAAAAGACAGACTAACAGGGCCTTTGTAGCCATGATTGGGCTCTGAGAATATGCAAAATTAAAAGCCATATATTAGATCTGAGTAAATCACATAGGCAAGATGAGTTTCACTATTTGATTTACGAGTGTAAATTAAAGACCGCGCTGAGACTTGGTGATAAGTAAGTAGGTTGTCTACAGTGGGTTGACAAACACTTCTTTTCCTGCAACAAGTCTGAGGTAGGCGGTTCGTTTCCCTTTCTTCTACCAAGTCACAATCCCACGCTGTATTGTAATAAAAGTGAAAACGCGGTTTTTTGCTCGTCTGTTTTCTATTAGCTTGGCTAGCTGTACCAATTTTCTTGAGCTTAGTCTCTCCATTTGGAAACTGTATCATAAAACTTGTGAAACTCACCGTATCTCTGTGGCTACTCCCGCAAACTCGGATTGAATTATGATAAACTGCAATAAAACGTTTTATGCCAGGGCCCCGATAACACTTAATTATTTACCAGTCTTTGTAATCCCTGATTCACTAAGGTCAGGACCGTAGGGCGTTAATTATTCACGACCAGTGAGGTGATTTGGGTCTCGCGCGTAAGTTCATATTTCGGGAAAAAGACGAAATTTTTGCTGCTGGACATTTTGATTTCGCTTGAAATATCCACCAATGTTATCATGTAATTTTCAGTGATAGAGATCCATTAGTATTGTTTTTCGAAAGGTCATTATCTAAGTTTACAGTTCTCGGATCAGGTCAGTACGTGTTGTTAATATTTCAGTATTCACCAGTTGTGTCGTTAGAAATGACAAGGAAACACCAGAAATTTGTAGGAAAACCGCTTTGGAAGCCCATTTATCCTCTATTGTGCGTTTAAACCTTACATAATTACTAATCTAGACCCCTACATCTTTATAGAGGAAAGTTATTACCACGTGAAATAAACTTTATTTCGCAGTCCGAAATCACTGAGATTCCAGCGTATAATAAAATAATTTCGCACCAAGACATTTTATTTTGACTTTCGTCTGGAATACCTGTTAGTGGAAAAGAGTTAATCGTTTGCTATTTAACGTTATTTCAATAACTGAAGTGCTTTTCCAACCATCATTGGCGTGATAATGATACGACATTAAGAAAAGGGGGAAGTTTATCGAGGGTACACGCCCTGTTGTTAAACCACGACTACCAAATTTGATGTTCATACGGATCATTCGATTTGAAGACACCTCGCTTTGTCTGGCAGAAATCAATATTTGGATCTTTTATCTTTTACAGTCGTATCTTAATATTTGGAAAGTGGAAGAAAAATTACGACAGAGAGCTATTGACAATATGCTAACAGATAAATTGTTTGTAGAAATCAATGATAAACAAACCTATAACTTGTAAGTCGATGGGCGAGTGAAACCTGAATGCAATCTTTTGTTCGCTTTGCTTGTGGTTTTTGTTAATTGTCAAGCGAAGATTCTTTAACTACAGAAATCGGGGTATTGTTTCCTGGACAAGATGCATTTTATCTGAACGATGCAATTTATTTTGAATGCAAACTTTTAACAAAAAAAATTATCGCAACTCAGTGTGTTGTGAAAAATTGCTTTGACTTTCATGTCATCCAGACGGTTTTTTTTTCTTTTAACCTTGTGTTAAGTTATGAATAATGTTTATACTTGAAAGAGCCTTTACTCAGGAAAATTGACATTTGAATCAGTTAATTCGCATGGGTGCATTTTGGTAAGAGAGTTTTCAAAGAGGCAATTAACAAACAGACCGAAAGGCAAATAATTAAACTACCGACGCAATTCTCCTTTTCTTAACCTAACAAAAGGCGTGGAAGAATTCAACAGAAAACTCGTTCGAATTTAGCAGCAAAAAAAACAATTTCACCCTCTGAACATGGTCACCTAGCTTCTATCAACGACTTAATCTTGAGTGATACACACACGAAAAAAAAAACACAATTACTGACAAGTCCTGGAGTCAGTTATATTTAAATTTGTTTTGTCGCTCAAATCAGGCATATGATATTTGCAGTTTCTGTGGAGGCTATTTAGAAGAGTTTCATTGCAAAAGGTTGCTACTTACACTGTAACAAGATGGCTATGCTGGAGAAATAAAACAAATCCTTCTTAGACAAAAAACAAATAAATAAATTCAATTCAGCGTCACACTGCATGAGAAGACTGTCAGTATAACCAGGTGCTTTTGAGTAACAGCTCATCCTCCATCGCAAACGACGTTGGTTTAAAAGGAAAATTAACCACTATATATCAAATGAGGAGTTATTTTCTCTGGGGTGTACAAATCGTCTGAGGTGCAGCGAAAGTAGTTTCGCATTTGGCTGATGCGCGAGTTTTTTAAGTGCCAACGAAAAGTAATTAAAACCAACACCGAGCAGTCTGGCATCACTTGAAACTCTCAATTTAAAGTTACCCTATCATTCTTGCTTTTTTATTCATTATGTTCTTTGAAATAAATTAAAGTAAAAAATGAGGAAGAGCTGACAGCACATGCCCCAAACGTGGCGGACGCGATGCTCTACGCCCACTGCAAAACCAGGTACTGTTCAAATGTTTTTAAGGTACCAGTGACAAAGGTCGTGAACCAGGCATTTTAAAAAACAAGCAGCTGTTTAGGAGACAAACACAATATAGAGGGCTTTTCGATTGACATTTTCTTAATTTTTTTATTATTAAAAATACAGTTTTCCGACCAACATTTTTATAACCTCATTATCTATATGTACAAGACTTTCGCCAACACGAAAATGTAGATAGTGTTTTAATATTGAACTAAATTTCAGCAGTTTAGCATACAGTTAACGTTGTCGATACATCTGAACCTTCGTGTACAAAAATACGTCTATATACTGTAAATCTAAGAGCTCTATTGAAATGTGAGTGGGAATGTTGAATTAAAAGTATCACTTTCTCTGTTTGGATTTCCGTTTTGATAAGTTGACTTTTAAAGAATTTTGACAGAATGTCGCAAACGTTTACCAGTAACGCCAAGTTCTGTTCACTTCAAAACTAAGCTATACATTAAAACCTATTCATCTCTGAGGATTACCTCAGGGGAGCATCGGGCTAAGAGACCAAGAAGAACTCATTACAGAGTTAATTCCCTCGAGTTATTTTTAGATTCGAGGTATCTGTTCTCCTAGGGATCATGCTGCACGTGACAAGGGAGTCGCTTGAATCCTTTGTTGAAGAAACACAAATCGCTGCATGAAATATCCAAACACAACTTGCGACACATGATTAGTTAATGTACATCTTTAGGAATCACTACACACGAGAGAATCCGAGCATTATCTAGACGACGTGACGCGCGAATGACATCTCCAGTTGATCCTCTCTAATCAGAACTGAAATTTTGAAGTATTCTTCCTTATTTGGATTGCACACGACAGCCCATACAAAGCTTATAAAACTGACTATGCTAACAGAATCACTTATTATTGACTGCTGGACAGAATATCCTGCAGAGTCCTACAAATACTATAAACTACCAACAATTGTGAGCCGAAAAGTTTCAGAGGGAAAAAATAATTATTAAATCTGTTACTAAGTCAGTACCACTGTTCCAAAACAGTGTTCACTCTAAGTTCATGTTGTCATTGAAAACTTGCACTTTTTCAAGGACATCATAAAAACCTCTTAAATCGTAGTCTTCTCGTTGCTGTATTCCTCCCGAATTATTTTCATGACTTAAAAAATAGTTCTTTAAAATTAAGTAACGCACCGGGGTTTCACTTAGGTGTCACGCAACATTCCTAGTTACAACTCAAAGGGATAACTTTTTTTGCAACTTTTTTATCCTCCAACTTCATGAAGATGAGCCGCTGCTTACATCTCCCGACGAAACCAACAAATCACTGCTTCGCAAAAAGCCTTGTTCAGTATCATCCTTATGAGCTTTCTTATGCGTTGCCAAAGTTACTTTCTTTGCTGTCTGTTTTGATTTCACCTGCTGAATTTTAGACCTCTTACTAGCTTCATAGAGAGCGTCCTCATCAAGGTCAGAAGTTGTTTCACCTGACGCAGACTCAGAGCCTTCAGCTCCACCCGACACCTGCGCAGATTCAGGTGCTTTTGTGGGAGCAGCAAGTTTGGGAAGAGGCGAAATAATAAGCGCTGCCATTTCCATTCGACTCATGTCTGAAATAAAAGACAAATAGTATCGCTGTAGATATAAAGATTTTCAAGTGGGCGTATGAACACGACGTTGTATTTCTTGGAAAGGTAAAGTTAATTTGAATATTTGTGATCAATTGATGGTTTCTCTTTGGGCTAATGCAGCTTAGAACGTAATACGACATTTCGGAGCGTCGACTTTGAAGAAAAATATAGCTATACTGTCGGAAAAAAAAATAATAAAAAAACATTTTGATTGATATGTTACCTGCAGTCCTTTCATTCCACTGTTGCCACAGAGGCTGCAAACTAGCTGGGATGCGAGGAGCGCAGGTCAGAGGTTGACAAGTGTGAGTACATGGGCTGCAGACTGGTAACGAGCATTGAGCACACGTGTTACACGGACTACACGGGTCTGGTGGAGCCATGTAAGGACTCGATGACATGAGATCCGGGACTCCCATACCAGGGGCATATGCCGGGGGAGGCTGGGCTGAGAATGTGATAGATATTACTGATATGAGATTTAGTCATGCTAAAATCCAGTAGATTTATCGTGTATAATTAGAGAGGTTAAGCATTGCATTCACGGTGAACAGCAGTTATTGAAGTTGATGTTGTCTGTTAGGGTAGGCATGAAAGTGATGTACATTCAGAGTGAAGAAGGAATCCTTTTACGATTTCTCTTCAGAGATCGATAAATCATTATGGGGAAAGTAAACAGAATTGGAGATAATTTTTGCCGTTCAACAACTCACAGACAAACCCAGAAAAGTTAGAAATAATATCACTCACCATAAGGAGCTGGGGCATAGGCGGCAGGAGCTGGAGGGGGCTGGTAACTAGCTGTAAAGAAAATTTACCCAACTTCCAATGACATAAAAAGTTATCCTTAGATAGAGAACGAAAAAACGTCTTTAATTTACTGAACACATTATTGCGGGTAACTAGCGCTCTCAGATCAACCAAATGGCGGCTTTTTCTGTTCGATGCGATCTTTATGAGAGAAAAATGGTTGTGGTTTTTTATCTAGCTATTAATAGGGTAATTCTCTGCTTTTACTTAGCAATTTTCTCATAAAGTGAGACCTAATTTACTTTGGGAACATAGTGCATCATTGGAGAAGATGATCTGAACAGGGAGCCTTAATAAAAGGAAAATTCGAAATATTAAAACGAATTTAATCGTTTAAAAATTTCGCCTAACATCAATCCACATTTAATTACAACTCTACTTGAAAAACGTTTTAGCGTTTTAGCACGTTAGTAATTCTTTGTCAAAGCTCTCATAATTATGGTTACTTTCACGCCTATTATACGTTCACTGATGGCAAAGAATAAGCACAGATCTTACTCAAGCGCTACATGAAAAAATATGTTAAAAGCACAAAGTAACTATGGACTCAAGTTTTTATCTCATTGTGACTATTTACTCAGACTACAATACGGCTCCAAATAACTCACCTTGACTAAATCCCGCAGCAGGAGGGGCCGGGTAAGGCACTGTAACAAAAACCCAATAATACCATGAGATTAGAAACAATACCAACAGCAACAATTTCAAAGATCTTTGAAAACGACATTAAAGCACATGTAAACACCTTGGAAAATAAACTGCGGTAATTGAATTATTGACTGGAGCGGACCAGGTGAAGATTGCACTATCGGTTGTGCTGGCGGCTCGCGTTTTTCGCTTGCTATTGATATCGATATAAAATTACCAAAATATCAGTCATGGAAATTAATCCGTACACGAAAGATCAAGACTCATAAACTCTGATTTATCCATTAAAACGAGCTTAAACCTTGTTCATTAGGCTTTGAATGGTATTTCCAAAGATCGTACCACTGAAGTGACGGAGCTGAAAAAAATACGAAAAATGATCAAGAGTTCCGACTCCCAGGCACATTTTGTTGAAAAAAAATCTAGCCAATTTGGTATTCGATACTCGAGTTGAAATACCTGCAAAAGCAAAATTTAAAAACGCAACAGAAACAATTGCAAAAATTTCCACTTCGGAATTCCTCATCGTGTAGCCCGAAGTTTCATCCAGATCAAAGCTTCCAATCTACAAAATGTTTATTTTTATGTCAGGTTACGTATTTCCCCTAAGTGTCTGTTTTGCGGGTAGATATTAATTTTAACTCCACGTGATTGGTTGATGAAAATCAAGTCATAATAGCTCTTTTGGGATGACATTACGCGCTCAAAGCAGGGCGTGTTAATTGATTTATCGAACCCAAATATATTTTCACCCCGGTTACGCAAATAGCAAGAAAAAAGGAATGAACGCTCAGTTGACGCAAGAGAAAGATCTAGGGTTATTGTAGGCCAAAGTTTCAGGAAATATTCAGGCTTTTTTTCCGTTTAGCAATTTCTCTGCTAAAAATTCGTTATACAGTTAGTTTTCGAAAAGAACATTCCTGAAGATTATCTCCACTGCAAGTTTAAAATCCCTGGGTTTTCCTCTAATTAGTTAGTCTTTTTTAAGTTCATAGCCAGAACAAGAAATTATAATCTCTTGGCCAGTACCATAACAAACGATTCATTTTCACTCTTTAACCAGTAATCGTTTAAAAGTGCCATTATATTCTTTGCCGAAGGGAAGAGCCTTTTAGGAACCTGTGGACAACAGCTGCAGCCTCTAAACATCTGAGACAACAACTAAACATCATCAGCCTTCTTAATTTCTAGCCCTTTCTCTGTATCGCACCTATGCAGAGTGATGAAAAGAGAAATAAAAAAGAAAAAGCTTCGAACAAAGCTTCATTTTTTAACCTGTCACACTGATGAGTTAATTCAATTGTCAACCAGGAGTACTTCGCTGCTCATTAGGGCTTAATAGCAGAACTGGGAAAAAGTTATTTTTGACTTCGACATAACGGGACATTCCAGATCCGAAATATTTGAGAAACTCAGTCTTATTCTTCTCAAAAGGAAATCTAACTCCTCGGGTCTGTAAAAGACTGGTGCTTCTGCCTTATCACTTGGATTTAAAAAAAAACTTGTTTATTGTAATTCACTGCCGCCCAAAATCGAATGCCCCTCCAGGCTTTGGAGATGCGGTAGAATTATAGCTGGGAAGAACTGGACTGGACTCTAGGTTCAAGCCCGGCTCCGGGTCACCTATTTGTGTTCTTAGAAAGAGGTCATTTTCTCCCCCAGTCCACTCTCCACCCAGGAGAATAAGTGGATGCTAGTAATCTGTCAGAGAAACCTGACGAAATTCTAGGGGAGGGGTAGACTCGGGTGGATAAGCATCCAATCCATGTGCGAATAGCAATACTTCGTGTCACTTCTTCTGATCGAGATAAGCTGCCGGAGACCATTTAAAGCAGTCTCGAATACAGACCTCATTTTACCCATCAGTTTACTTACCCGGATTATTCACGCAGTCGTAGTTGACATCCAAATACTTGTTAGCGTCCGGGCACGCATTGCCAAACCAGTCATTGCTCGCAGCCAAATCACAGCCCTCCAGACCATCACACCGTTTCTTCACCTTTTCGTAAGTTCCAGGAGTGCGGCAGAATCCCACCGGCATCGGATTGTTTTCCTTTAGGCAACCGACATCACCCATGTCACCAAAATCAGCATTTAACACCCTTATCCTATGTTCGGGCGGGCAAGATATTTTCTGTATCGTGTCTTTGCATATGATGGCTCTTTGAGATGGGGCGGAAAAGACTCCACTTTGACGAGCTGAAAAGAGAGGTAAGACAGGAATCAACTTTTTTCAAAATCGGCCAAAATAGTTCGATGGCGCTTATGAGGCAACGCTCATTCACAATAACCATATTGCAGTTACAAACCGAATGCGATCTTGCCTTAGCCAGGCGTAATCTTCCGCCAGGTTTGCTCTTGATACTTATTTTTTTTGTTTGTTTTCCTTGGAGTGCTTGCGTAAAAAAGTCCTTTTTTTGTTGTTGTTTGTTTTTATGGTAAGTTTAAGATTAAAAATATATTCGAACGTTTAAAACACTGCATCTGACGATGATTTTCTGATGCTTAGCAACGAAGCAAGCCTCAGGTCGAGTTTAAGTTAGATGTAGAATGTAATACACAAACAGATATTGGACAACATTCGACAACCTCATAAACTTTATAAAAACTCTTAACTCTTACTATTGGCAAGATAGGCCAAGGCTTTTTCTTGTTGCTGATCGGCAGCATATTTTGACTGCGCCTCGGCCATTTGTTTGGTCTCGTCTATAGGGGGATTTTCATTTTCTTGAGCAGCGGAATCACTTCTTTGCGTGTCACTATCAAGTGGTGGGGGCACATCTGCATCAATGTCCTCGACTGTTTCAGGTTGTTCTTCCTCGTTTTGTCCCTTCTGACCATCTTCTTCATCTTTAACACTGTCATTGTCAGCTTTCTTAGAAGTTTCATCAATTGCTTGTGCTTCTTTAACTTCCTTTTGAGGCTCGCTGGCAAGTTTCTCTGAATCGATTTTCGTTTTGTCATCATCACCTTGGACCACCTCATTGTCTTTACTATCTGATTTTTCAATAGGTAACTCTGATTCGCTGCCCGATGCTTCTGCGTCACTAATTTCCTGGCCACTAGCGATCAGTTCCCCGCTTGAAGCAGCAAGAGCTTCCTTGACGTCATTGTCACTTATAGTTTCGTCATCGTCCTCGCTATCGTCGTCATCAGTACCTTCGTCTACAGCATCATCACCTGATCCTGCTTTGTCAATATCATTGCTATCTAAAACAAAGCAAGTTGGAACATATTAGGATAACGTATCATGCTGAATAAAACAGTTAAACTACAGAGGGTGAAAGAGTCGTTATAAAAATTGTTAAGGTTTGGTAGACAGTAGCTTGTAGCAAAGTACTAAGCTTAAGTTTTGTCATTTTTATTTCTATTTTTACATTCATTCAGTACGTAATGGGCCGTCGGTTTGTAGCTTTCTCAAGTGAATGTACATGTCATGTCTTCCGTCGTACTTTCCTGACTCACTCAGTACAGTCGAAGGCGTGAACCTGAACCACCTTCTCTGTCACCAAAGTTTGTTTTCAGTTATCGTAGTGGATCATTGTAAGATGCTGTTCACGGAATGTCCACGTAGCGTCTAATTCATGTGGTGTCCTCATGATCACTCTGAACAGTTCGTCCAATTCATAGAGAATTCGAAGCGCTTAAAAAGTGGATTTGTCTTTCATGATGATTTGTCTTTTATCCCTGTGATGTACATAAAATGACTTAAGCGATGGTTCTGTCGTTTGTATTGTGTCCCTCTAAGAGTTATTGTTGTCTTCATCTGTCTTGAATTGGTTGCTGTCATCTCAAGAGTAAAGTCTTTGTCATAATATCTTGTAGGGAAAACACAAAGGCGATGAGACCATGTAAAAAAGCGAAAAAACTATTAATCTATTAAACCATTAATTTCGATCTTTATTCATTTTTTATTTTTTTGAGCCGTAAATTGTTTTTTTGGGAAGTGATCTTCGATCACTCAATTTTTTATTTCCATTGAAATTTCTGTCGAAGAAAACTCTTCGAACAGTTATTTTGTCTTTTGCTCAATTGTTTGCTACTGGTGGACGAAAAGTCTCATCGCACATCGTGTCAACTACTCACCATCTCCTTGCAGCAGACCAGCGAAGTACAAGGCTGATTTATAAATATCAATGGCCTGTTGCCGCGTCAAGTTCATGGGAAGGCCTGGCACTGGAAATGGAGGCATATTTGGGTTATCATTCGTGCCTGCTAACATGAATGCCACTTTGGAAATATCGTCTCTTAAGTCCTTTTCGTCATATCCGCTTCCACTTCCGCTGAATTCCGGCTCTGGCTCTTTCAGGTCAGCCGTATCATCAAATTCCGGCTCTGGTTCTTTTAAGTCAGCGTTATCATCCATGTCGTAAGATTCGTCAAATCCAGACCCCGAGCTACCAGAGCCGGAAGTCGGAATATCATTCGGAAGAACGAAAGGGGTCTGAATGCTTGGGGTTGTACTCTTTGTGACAGTTTTGATGGGAAGTTTTATTTGCATCGAAGATGGCTGAGGAGACAGCATACTGTGAAATTTACCCTGCATAGCTTTATCATTGTCTCGGAAATAACTTGTCACTGGAACGTTCTTCTCCTGATCTGCAGGGACTCTATCACGAACGTCTTTTACGACTGGAAAAGCACTCTTTGGCATCATTCCCGGATAATTTACTTGGTAACCAGGACTTGCTGTGTATCCACGCGTCCATCCTTGTTGTTGGTAGCTTGAGTACCATGGAAAGCCAGAATACCGTCGGTAGCTAAGTTTGCTGTGATCCATAGGTTTCGGATAATTCTGAAGGTAACGAATGTGCGGGTAAGATTGTTGACTAATATCTGTCTTTCTAACAGCTGAGGATTTACCTGAAACTTTCCTAAAATTTTCGACTATTTCTGGGCTGAAAAAGCCAGGTGGAGGCCAATAAATTGTATTTTTCCTATCCAAATTTGATTGTTGTCTGTAAACGTTTGTGATGATACCACTTTGATCTTCCTTAGAGGTTAGACCGTCGTTGAGCGAGGTAGGAAACATGGATGCACCAGTATCCCCTAGGTTTGTCGAATAATTAGAAATTTGTTTGGTTCCATTTACACCGGAGGCTGATAAAATTCCAGCTGACAAGTTTCTTGTCGACGGATTTCCCACCGGTTGATCTTTACTCGATGGGTTCCCTGTTGATAGGATTCCCGCCAGACTTCCAGTCAGTTGTTCACCCATGGGTCGATTCCCTGCCGTAATAACTCCCGCCAATTGTTTTCCTGGCGACTGATTTCCCACCAGTTGATTACCCACCTGCTGCTTTCCCGCCACAATATTTCCCGCCAGTTGAGTTGTCAGCGGTGGATTTCCCGCAAGTTGGTTCCTCTCCAAAAAATTTCCCACCATTTGATTTCCCACTTGGAGATTCGTCATTTTTCGATTTCCCGCCAATAAAACTCCTGCAAGTGGATTTCCCGCCATTCGGTTTCCCGCCAGTGTGTTACCCGTATAGCCAGCAACCGATGGAACATATGATCGTCGATTGTTTTGATCGTGTATTGTTTGATTCTTTTGATTAATGATTCTTAACGGAACTGTTGTGCTGTTTAAATCGGATTGGTTCCGCGAAACTAAACTTGCGCCAGTTTTTATACCCTTTGTCTCCGGAATAAATGTTCTTCGAATGTTTTGGTCGCTTCCTTGATCAACCTGGCTCAAGTTCTGTAACCTTTGAGCTATCAAGTTGTAGATAGCCGCGTATTTATCACTATTTTTGGCTGCGAAAAAATCAGACCCTTTCAAACATGGCTGCCCACTTACTTGTAGCCTGTGAGTCGATATCTATAAAGATAGCTTAATGGAACGTACGGCTTATTTGCATCAGACCTTACTGGAAATAAACTCACATTTAAGGATTTTTCCTGGAAAATTTATAAACTTTTTCTCAATTTTCCCTTTTTTTATTTCTTTCGTTCAGCTCCTAGACGGAAGGGAGAATGGGCACCAGATCTCGTATGACCTCAAATTGACTTATTATCCCATTACACTCCCGAATCCACAATCAACCAGTAACACAAGCCTAGCTCGTTATAGTAAACGAAAATTGAGCTGGCTGTCGGATTTTTCATGTCATTTTGTCACAAGTATTCCAATAAATTTTGTGCAACTTCCAGAATATATAATTCTGTACGCCTTTTTCTTCATTCTCTTTTGCTGGCCACCTGTGTCTTTGCTTGTTTATACATGAACAGAGGTCACTAAGTCAAAAAAACTAAAACAAGATCTCAGGGATTTTGAGAAGGATGAGAAAACAAATTCAATGCTTGGTTTCAAATCACATACACTTAAGTGATTTTAGTTGATTGTGGAAATTGGAAAGTGTTCGGTAAATGTTCCTTGTAGAAGGCCTACTTTGGCATGCAGGTATGATAAACGGGCATTTACAAAAACATTGTCTAACATCTTACCTCCCTCAATTGGCATCGAGGAGGACGGTCGAATACCAAAAGCCAATAGAAGTCCAAACAAAAGCGCCACAAGAAATCTGAGACTGGGCATGACAAGTTGGGTGGTAATGTTCCCGTGTTTAAACGACGATGAAAATAGGTTTTCTTAAACCTACAGGACCAAGAAAAATAATGTCAAACAGGTAATGAACAAACAAGTAACATAACTACAAAACAACCCAGTTTAAGTCCTTGTGCCAGAACGGAAGACATCGAACTAATTTTACATATCTTGTTTATACCTGTTGATCTCTTAGCTCGAATGGCTAAAAAAAGTTAAAACCAAGATTGTCAGAAAAGTCCCCTAGTTGCTAACAAAATGCTTGCTCAAAGCTTCAGAGGTTAAAAATGACTGTGATCACCGACGCGTAAACTTCTGGGTGTCAAAACTGGTACGCCTTTGAAGTTGAATGTCAACGAGACAGCTCAACCTTTCAGCAAAAACGAGAACATTAAATGCAAGAATTACCAACGTTTACCTTTATCCGTGTGTCTTGATTCCAAATTTTGTTGAAGGGGAATTATTTTCACTTACAACATTTTATTTTCGAAACAGTCTAACATCCACCAGAACGCTTGAACGCACCACAAGGAAATAACTGAAGTAATCTTTACTGGTGCCGTGGCGCCCCCTACAAATCAGTGACATAATATCCGAGTAATTCTAATTATAACTCGCAAGTTGATTGGTCGGGTTTTGTAAGGGTTAAAGCAAGCTGACACTTAAGTCTTAGCAAACACAAAAGCTTTTTTTCGCATCATTTCCTCTAAGTACGATTTTAAACGATTTTTTATAGCCAAAATATCAAGTGTTAGAAACCTCTCAAGCGTTTGAGAATATTCTAAATCCTGACAGTGGGGAGTAATCTGCGTTCCCTTCTCGCGAATTGATTGGTTCGACAAACTGAAGCATGTTGTTGATTTCAAGGAAGTTGAAAACTACTTGATCTGTTGAATGAAACATCGACAGATCGAACGAGATACATCTCAGTTTTTTCTTTGTCCCGTGCTCGTGAATACTTCATTTAATCCTCAAATATCAAACTAGAGTTTTGCGCAGGGCTAGCTTTAGGTTTCCGGTAGGTAGTGGCGGACGACCGGACAACCGGTGTCATGAGCGTGATGACATTGATTCACGTCGGGCAGTGAGATCATTACTTTGAGTCGCGTTTGTGGCTGTTAATCATAATCTTGTTTCAGTCTTTTTTAACATTCGCAGGCCTTTTTTTGAAGTGAGGGCGGGTTATTGAATTAAATTTTGCAGTAATTGGTTTGAACCCAGTAGCAATAGACATTCCGTCAGTCCGTTTGTTCAAGACTTCAACCATTTCTTTTTCTAAAAAAAAAGCATTTTGTAGGCACTTTTAAATTTTTTTTCTTTCTAGGAGTCTTAATTCAGATTTTCGCTGGTGTTGTAAAGCGCCTTTAAAGGATACTGGCGCTGTATAAATCTTTTATTTATTATTATTATTATTATTATCATTATTAGTATTAATATTACTATTATTAACATACGATCGTGTAGCCTGTTCGTCCGGGTGAGGGTAGTCCTGAGTGGAAGGTGGACTTCCACGGTGGCAGCGAATGACGTTTCGTCAACTTTTGCGGACGTCATTATATAAGACCTGAACCCTCTCAGGTTTCTTAACGGTCAGTCACTACTACAAACAGCAGTCCTTCTGCAGACTACTCTCCTTCACACGATCAGCCTAAACGATCTCAACAAATTTTTGAACTACGAAGAAGCTCCAAAAGATATTCTGAATACTGTAAAGCTTCCAGATCTTAAATGTGTAACAATTACTTTGGGGATCAATAACTAATATGAATGTTGTATCTTAAAAATTTAACAAAATTCTAAGGATAATCAGTGAGCTCAACGACAAGGGGCGGATCACCATAGTTTCGAAGCCGCTTCGAAAACTGCATGTCAGCTGTTTATTTACGTGCTTAGCGGCGCATCGTTGCATTTAATGATGCACTTGTTGTGCGTCTGTTTCTCATTTGCCTTGCGTATTTGTGCCAGTCTTTCACCGTTTTTGCGAACTTCTCGCGTCTAGAAGTACGGAAGAGGTAAGGGCTACATACAAGAGGTGGCGGCGCCTTGTTTCAAACATTTTCGTGAGACTTACAGTACCATGGTAACTTGCACAAAACTAGTCGAACTCATTACAGAAAACGAGCAATGTATTTTAAATGTTTTGCCATTCTTACGTGCTTTGGTTCTACTCTTGGATTTGCACAATTAAATTTCGTAGAAATGATTGTTCGTTCCCCAGAATGAGATCGGATAACTTTTTTAGTGACCCAATAAAAACTGTGAGCCGTAAAGGGAACTGAGCCACGTAAAAGTTAAGCGGCGTCTCCAACACTAAACTCCAATCAAAATGCTAAAAATTACTCAATATTTATCTGATCCCTTTCATTCTTTTTTTTTCGAATCGTCTGTAAACTATGAATGCTGTTGGGGTTTCAGTTAACCACTGAACAGGAAGTAAAGAAAAACAAGACTCTCTAAACAAGCCTACAACTTGGAATCTTTTTATTTTTTTTCCAAAGAAAAGTAAGACTTACAAAGGAAGTATTTACATGCTAAAGGATGAAAAACATAGGTTTTACATCTCAGTGCTTTTTACTTAAACTGTGCTTTGTATAAGTAATGGTTACGATCAACGTGAGTACTCAATTTTGACCGTTTCTCATGTCACTGAGTGTCGCAGAACCAAAACCAAAGTCATCGTAACAGTCAATCACAGCAGAGGTAAACCAAAGTCATCTCGATGGCCAATCAGATCAAAGGTGTCACAACAAGCCGATAACAACTCGAACTAAAAACATGAAAGTGACTGAGTCAAGGACGGTTTTCGCTGTGCTTCTGATTGGCCATTGGATGTAGCGCGAGTTTCCCAATCCAATCACAGAGCCCACTAAAGCAAAACAAATGTAATCCGCATAACTAACGACCCTCAGTTGAAAATTGCTCTCCAAGAGTGACTAGAAACTACTTTAGCCGTCGCACAATCTTGAACTCAAAAGCGTGACGTGACTGTGACTGATACGTGACAAGAAAAGAGAGTCTACCAAGGCGGGCGAAGTTAGGTCTCTGAGTTCATTTGCTCCTCTACGAAAGCGCAGATTTAGAAATTTTTCTTAATATTATAGAGACGTGTTACAACGTGATGGCGACTTAGGGAAACAGCCCTGTAAGGTTATCCCTAGCACAGAATGTGGTCACTAGGCAACTGCTAAATACGCGAAAATCTGTAGTATGGTGTCCCTTTAACAAGCAGGTAGATCACATTGGATAGTTGAACATGACATCTTGTCGGGCCAACTCCAGCAACATAGGATCGTCGAAGAATTTGTTGATGCTTACGTCCTCACTCAAACCCTATAAAAAAATTAAAAAGGCAAGAACAATTAAGCGACCTGCGTCAGCTAACAGAGGCGGACGTATACAGCACATCAGCTGACCTTTCTTCTCCTTGTCTTGATCATGAATTCTCTGGCCAGATGAGTGGCTGGTTGTGGTTCCAACGGACGAATAATAATGCTCTTATCCAGAGGATCTCCTGGGACGATCTGCGTACGAATAACATGACGTATTATTAGATATAAACCTATGCAGCGTGCGATAAAAAGAATGAGAAGAAAGTTGGAAATGCGGTGCTATAATTTTACCCTTAATCCTTCACCTCCTATGAGTGACTAAGAGAGAATTTCTCCTAACCATATCAATACAATATCAAGCATAGAAGTGATGAGAATAGAGACAAATATCAATTAGGGGATTATTAGTTGATCCAATACCAAATTCTCCAAATTGACATCATAAGAATTGTATGGCAGACAGTAAGGAGAATTAATGATGAGATCTTGGGAGTTAAAGGGTTAAGCCGTGCTCGATAGCAACGATAATCGTTCCTGAATTGCTGCGCTGTGATCAGCCCAATGAAGAAGAACAAAGTTAAATTTAACAAAATTCCGCTTACCTGCCAGTGGTGAAATACTGACAGACAGAACGCCTGTCCCTGGGTGTGAGTCCGCAGATCAGTTTCAAATCCGAAAGAGTCAATAGCGGGAATGAAAGCTTTAACTGTGTACAGTGGAGAACCGGGAACTGGTGCATCCTGAGTTACATGACCCCTAAAAACACAAACAAAAAAACACACACATTAATAAATACTACCTCCAAAAACATCTTCACCTGATCTGAATCAGGCGGCTACATGTACGTTAAAGAGCACAGGGAATCCTTCAATCACTGATCTTTACGATAAATTACTTGAGAGTAACTCGAATGTAATAACTCACCTTCGACGAGCTAACACGGTGTATACCGAGGACACACAATCAGCTGGAGCCTGGACCTCAACGAAGAAATACGGCTCCATCAGCCTGGGTGTAGCCTGGCAAAAAACAACATACGACAAATAAGTTATATACGTTGTACGGAAACCATCGATCATTGATGCCATGAATGATATCTAGAACGAGAGGTCACTGGGACAAATCACATGGTTTGCAATTTGGCTCTTTCGAAGATCGCTGGCTGAACAAAGAAGTGGGTGAGATTCAGAAACGGGATTGTTACTCACCATCAAAAATGCTGAGTACGCCACTCTCCTGGCTGTAGGAATGATCTGCCCTCCTCCTCTGTGGATTGGTTCGCCAGCGATCACAGCATCAAGGATCTTGAACTTCACATTTCTTATTGCTAAAAGAACAAATTCATCAGAAAATCAGTATGTACAAATAAGGAAAACGTGATAAAAATGTTTCAGTCGTAAAAAAACACTTTTCAACTACAAAAGCCTCTTTTAATCTCGAAATTTTCTCAGAGATTTTTTCTGCGGACATTAATCGTACCGTAGAACGAAACAATTTCGAGCGCGAAGCTCGAGAAAAATGTGAGATTGAAGACATAGATGATGTCTGAGAGCAAATATACGATTGCATTCTCAATCTTGAACAAGGCTAATGTTTTCGTAATCCTTAAAATATTTTGTGTATATCGAAAACGGATTTTAGACTTTGACAAAGGACGATCTTATCCGCTGGAAATTGTTCTCTTGATATCACGTCAAATCCTTATTTCTGGAGTACGAGTAAAATAATAACAGCTAAATTATTTATCAGATAATGGAGTAAAACGGTTTCAAAAGACTTACGCTCATCACAGAGAGGTCCCTCCCTCGTAGCCCACTGAAAACCTTGAATAATTGAATCTTTCACAGTGTTAAGTAAACTTTTGTCCACCTGAAAATAGAAGAAAAATGTTTTTAGATAATGTGCTTATTCATTTGTAGCCGTAAAATGACACAGCCTATCGCCAAAAGCATATAATCCACACTTGACTGTGTTAGCAAAACAAGTAAGTAGAAATAATGATATCAAGTACGATAAGCCTTAAGTGCAGTGAATGGGAAGGCAATTGGAACTAAAATATTTCAGTTGCTCAAGGACATACCTCAGACGGAAGCGTATCGTCCACAAGAATATTTGGTCCAGAATTGTCAGGTCCAAACGCCCAGATAGAACGAGCTGCCAACAAATCCCAGTCGTATTTGGTTTGGAAAAATTCTCCAAGCTTTTTCCTGTGAAGGTGAAAGAAGAAAAGTAAATCTTCCCGCCCAAAAGACAACTTTAACTAAACTTGTTTTATTGTTGTTGTTATCGTCCTTTTTTTTCCGGACTTACTTGTTCCATGTAATTAAAACTTTTTCATTTTCAATGTCCTCAGCTAAGCCTTTCTCCAAAGGTTCTGCAATCATAGTGATCTTGTTCCTTAAAATATAAAAAGAAGATATTAGTCATAAAAATGGAGAGTATGAATGGTTTCTCTTTCGTTTCTTTGCATACGCCAAAACATTAAATTCGCACTCGCACAAACTGTCGGAATCAAAGGCGGCAAAATTGAGGTACGCAGAGCTATACCAGTCACGGGAGAGCGTAGCAAACGGAAAGCTGAGAAAACACAAGTATATAACGTCAAATCCAGGCAAATTAACAAAGAAAACCATAGAACTACGTCTCACTTTTTGTTTGGTGTTTCTGCGAAGCACTTGAGTGATGAAGTCTCTACCACAGTTTCACAGAACGCCACAACAGGATCAGCGACCTTGATTTCTGAAAATCAAATAAAGCGACATTAACATTCCTCTCCCGAATATATGGACAATTTTGCAAAGGAAAAGACAGAAACTACCAAAGCTCCCCACAAAGAAAAAATTGAAGTCTCTTTCCTTTCAGAATTTGCGAAGTTTTTTTAATAGTTTGCTGTGACTCATACGACCTTCTTCCCAAGGAACACTTTTTAAACACGAGAGAATAAGTATGGCCAAGACCCACCTATCTCGGAGTACATCTTTCTCAGATCGTGCAGGACACAGTCCAAATAAAGCTCTCCTGTACCGAGGATCACGTGTTCTCCTGACTCTTCAACCTGAGGAACAGGATCAAGAACCGGTTAAACCTGTTCGTCGCGAACATCAAATCAGATAGGAATCCAAAAGAAAAACCCATGACACACTTCGAGACCCTGAGATTACACTCGACTCGTCGAAGGGGCCAGTCAATATTCCTCACCTGGGGGGAGGGGTCGGGAGACTTTGGGCGGTTCACATGGTTTTCAGGGGGAGTGGAAGGGGAACAGTAGTCACCAACTGAATACAAAGGAGGCCTACACACAATTTTACCGAACAGATTTATGGTAAGTTTTGATTAGACATTCAGCACAAAATTATTTGAATGCTACTCCAATCATTCATGCACGGCCAGGTCCTAAGAAAACTTAACAAAAAAAAAATTAAATACAAACAAAAAACTGCCAGCTTTCTTAGAAAGTCATCCCTTGTGGCTATGGTATGAAGAAAATGAGTGCAGATATTTTACCTTTGTAGTGAGCAGGGGATAGCTCTTATTCACTTTCCTCAGACCGTCCAACATCTTAGGCAGCTCAGAAGGATTGTGAGGCTCCACAGCGATCTTAATGGCTGAGCATGTGTTAAACTTCAGCGGTCTGTATATATACGCCTGAAAAGTAGAGAATCACCCAAAATATAGCAAAAAGACGCCCTCTAAACGAAAACTATGTCAAAGGTCTGCGTAGCAGTTAACTAACCTCGTCGTTGCCTTGTACTTGAGTGATAGTTGATGTTTTAACAATAGGTTCGTCGATTCCTTCAATTAGTACCCAGTTTCCAGCCGGTACGCGGCTAACTTCAATGTTGTACCTGAACAGGAATAGTGCAGCTCGTCAGTAGAACAGCATTAGTTTTACAAAATCGTCAATTTTAATCTTACTCCGTCTCTCTTTTCAATCCACACGGTATCTAGCCTAGTCTTCTCTTCTTTTTATCATCGCTACTTAATGTATACCTTGCTAAGAAATGAGATTCTTACTCTCGATAAATTAACTGGAAATCTGATCGAAACATTTATATGCTATAACGCCGCAACTGCGGCTCTTGCAACGCTACCTTGCTTCAGCGATCCACAACCTTCCAACCTACAAGACACAAAAGCAAAATTAAGAATAATTTTACATTTACAAAATAAACAAACGCGTACTCAGATACTTTAATGATCAAAGGGTAAAAAGGGAATTGGTTCTCACCGTTCCAACGCGAGAGTCTTCCTCGTCCTCGATAGTGTAGTTCTCACCGAGTATTCGAGCTTGTTGACCAGCATAAACTACGAGGAAAATAGAAAGATTTTAGAAAATAGTTATGGGAAGAATCAAGCTAACAACAAGTACTACTCAAAAATGCGTTTTGAAGAGTATTATGGTATATTTCGAAGTAGCCTTTTGAATCTGACTTAATATCCAACATACTTGTTCCACTCATGACTCGTCCAAACACGTGAAAAGCTGTGGCATCTTGGGAAGGATATTGTTTGGACGTATGAAGCATGAGAGGTCCCTGACAAAGGAACAGCAAACAGTTACTTGTCTTTCGAAAGATAGCTTTCAAAATTAGAGAAATCGGAAAACAGAAAAACACAATACAATGCTTCACATAGTGAGAACTTCAGCGTTACATATGTAACCTCCAATCAACACTGACTAATTCTCTTAAATAAAACGACAAAAACAAGATCTTCAAACGAATATGAAATGTTCTCTTCACCACACAACAGATGTTCAAGTTCACAAGTAACTTACATCAGGATCGCAGTCATTCATGGCGTCCACGACTTCGGTGTCCAGCGGTCCTGTGTACACATGTTCTATCTGCATGAAAAAAACCCAAGACATTATGTTAAGAATAGGCAACTTACACGTACAGTACCGCCCAAAAGTAAATGGACAGTTCCTTGTGGCTAACCATAAAGTGTAACATTGATGTCGCTTACCTTAGTCTTGGCTGCCGCTTTGGGAGAAGGTATATGCTGAACACACACGTCTACAAATCCTTGAAGAGAGAGAGTTCGAAGAAAAACATGTTAATCAGGTAAAATACTGCCTTTACTCTTTGTATATCATGTTACAGGACTGACTTGTACAGCTGCGGGAGGCATATTCCAGTTTCTACAGCATGAAGCAACTAATTCATCACGTTGCCTAGACGCTTTGTTGGAATCAATTTAACTCCTTAGTAGCAAAGCCAGCTGCCTGCAGGCGTTCATAATTATCCCGGCGGCACGACCGTTCCTTTGCCCACGAGAGAATTTAAAGCCCTAGTAGAGCGACCTGCGAGAGGTTTGCAAGGGGTCTAGCACCTGCGAGAGAGAGGTGTCTCCTCGAAGAACACACCATAACGACGTCGTCAAGGCCTGAGCCCAGACCTTTCCATGCACAGTCCATCATCCTTTAAATTTAGCGGATACAATATGTGAATGAAAAAAATCATCGGCATTGGTTGGAAACGTTGGTTATTTTTCATTGGTATTCTTCCTTGAAAGAAGATCGAGCCGTCCCCTTATTGCAAGGTGAAATTGTAATTACTTTTTCCTTGTTCCGCATCAAGTTTATCAAGTACACTAGTAATTACTGACAATTTCATACCTGTAAAATCTCCAAAGAATCTTTTACAAACAAGACTAAGTAATGGTCTGATATTCATCTGCATCTCGGACTTTGACAAATGAATACCTGAAAGAAAAGGAGTGAAGAGTGAAAATACAATAGAAACGCTTTTTAGTTTCTTGCGTAAATGTTATTTTTTGCCACAGCATGATAGTCATAGATACGGAAACATTCTTGTTCAGACAACACATACATGCTATTGGCAGTCAACAACAACAACAAAAATGTTTTAAATACAAACCCAACTCGTCCATAAGCTTTGGAAGGCTCGTGTCTGCATCACCTACCACCTGGAACAAACAACAATTAGGAAAATTCAAAGTGCTGTAAATTGTACACAACAAAATTTAATGTATATTGAGCAGGACGTCATACGTGTATAAGGTTCACGAAGCTCTGCCAACCAAGATTGAACATCTTGTTGGGAACTTTTCCTACGACTACAGAGTAAATCATGCACGGAAATAGTGTATCCTTTGAAGGAAATTACACACATTACATCGTACACATTACCTGTGCAAAGATCTTATACAAAGGTTCCAAGATGAACTCCACAAAGCTTCTCTGAGAAGTACTTAAAGGGGCTTTCCGTGTAAACTTACGCCTGGCAAAAACAAGGGAAAAACTTTCAATCAAATCTGTCACATCATATGCTAGATTTCTTTAACATTTAATATCTAAAATGTATATTTATTTAACACCTCAACAGAGACTATCATACCCAATTGTATGATTCGTTGAATTTACTTGCAGTCAATAGTGCCGCTGCCAATATACCTAGGGCGCAGTTTCCCAATCCATGTGTATTGCTTGGGGCGTCGTTTGTAATTTTTTTACAGTTTTGTTCCAAGTTTAGTTATTAGCTAAGGGGTTTCAGGCTATCCTGTAAGAAGCAATAACTTCGAATCGTCGCAGGATAGATCCTCGTATGTCAATCGTTGTTTACAAGAATACAGGGGATCTGCACACATACAAAATGTTGTGTCGTATATATTTTCGCCCAGCGAGCTGGCCCCTACACATATAATCTACATAAGGGAGACTCGTGTCAAGTGCATCACACTGTATCATTTTCAATGTACTTACGATTTAGAATTGAAGTACATGTCACCCCACAAACGCTTAGCAAAGTCTCTTGGATCAATTGTGACACCTTGATAAACGAACAAAAAAATCATTGTTCAAGGACTCTTTATTTATCATAGGTGTTCATAAAAATAATCTGATAGCCTGTTCTAGGCATAAGTTAGTAAAACGGTGGCATAGTAAATGGTGCAACAGTAGCTGCAGAGTATAAATGAGGGAAGTTTATGCAACCAGACCCAGACCTCCCCTGTTTTTTCACTTCTCCACTTTTGTGTTGTTCATTAATGTGCTTTGTTTGGCTTACTGAATGCCTGGAACAGGCTAGTAATCTGAAGGATCTGAAGAATACTCACCAAAAGTGTCAACATAAAGAGAGGCAAATGAAAAGAGTGTGAAGCAGAATCTATACTGTGAGCTCGCAAAACAGACATTTCCAAGGAAAGGGGACATGACGTAGTCATCTGCACCATCAGAGTAGACACTAGGGAGTAAAAAACACTCATCTCCATCAAAACACAAAAATACTGGAACATGAAGATGATTAAACAAATTTGCACAGCTACTTCACTTAGAGTGCTTGATTCTTTTGTTTTGCTCAAATTTACTATCAGTATTATTTTCATTTATTTTCATTGCCTCACAACAAACAGTTGCACAGCACATGAACTCTGACATCCATACCTGAGCAGTCCATTCACTTCATCCACTATGTGTTTTAATTTGTAGTAGGCATCTGTAGGGGGAAGCTTTAACTCCAACATCAGTCGATCAATCTGAAAATGAGGGGAAAAGAAGGCTCTGTTATTCTGTCTGTGACGACAACTCAAGCTCAAATATACATTCATTGCTTAAGACAATTAACTCTTTTGCCATTTATTTGTTCCATGTACAATCAAAAAGAAGCTCTGAGGCCTTAAATATTCATCAACAAAAATCATTCTGTACCTTGTTGATACAAATAGTTACAGCAAGCCTTTCTTGAACAGCATGTTTTAGAAGTCGCTCTGTGTTCAACATCACCTGAAACAAAGAGATGACAACCAGTCATACATCAGTGTTCTATCAATACTTTTGCATGCTGAGTCTGTCTACACAGCAAAAGCATGTTCTCTATAACTCAAATAGGAACAGGTACAGTAATTCAAAATGCCAACAAAAACATCCTAAAGTTAAGGGGAAATTAAAATAACTCACCCCCTCAGAGGCATCAATGAAGATCATAACTCCATCACATAATCTTATTGCCGCAGTGACCTCATCTGAGAAGTTTACATGTCCTGGAAGATCAATATCAAACCATACTTTTCACATTCCAAATCTATGATATCTACTCATTGCCAATGCGAGAGGTGATAAAAATTGCAACTACTTTGTTATCTTATTCAGTTACTTCTGTGATGGACTGTTCTACCAGATATTTAGAAATCATATTATTTCACTGTTCCTACAAACACTGTGCCAATTTTCTTGGGAGGTTGAAAAAAGAGACATCACAAAATTACTGTTAAATTTATTGAAAAGAATTAAAGTCCTCATACATGCTCAGACCGTCCGAGATGCATCAGTGTTTGACACATGAGCCTAAAATTGCATGATTGTGATACTTGTGTATTTTATTTCAACCCTTGTACCCTAACATCAGTATGCATATTCTCCATTCTGTTTTCTATACATTTTTCTAAGGTGCTAACAATGAGAATTTGTTTAACAATCAAAAGCTTCTTTAGTTGGTGATCATTTCCTTTATTCTCGTCACCTTAAGGAGTGATTCAGGGGTGATATTGTAATGAGAAATTTGATGCTAATCACTTTTAACCATCTAAGGACTAGGCATCATTATTGTCACATTGAAAACACACCTATCACTTTGGACCAAGACACAAAAAGTTTGGCTAGCACTCATACATGTAGATGCTGCATTTTCACCTACCTGGGGTGTCAAAGACATTAATGAGGTACGACTTCCCCTTAGTGTCTGGCAAAACTAAAGACACTGGAACACTCTTAATACTCAGACCTCTCTAAAAGAAAAAAAATACATGCAAGTTGTATATAGAAGTGGCAGATTGCAATGAGACAGTTCCTAGTTCAGGTAAATTTAGTGCAAAGTTGTTTTTAACACAATAGACAACATCTTACCTCTTGTTCAGTAAACAGCGTGTCACTGTAACGAAGCTGAACAAAGTAAAAAAATAAAGAAATACAAATTACATGTATCCCTGAGTTTACATAATTATAAACTTTAGGCCATACAGGTATGAAATTTTCAAGTTCTACACTCCAAGTTACCACTGAGTAAAAAACAAATTCTGGTCTCTACATTTGCAGCAAATAATACCTGTAACATGGCGTAACTTTGCTTATTTGTTTTTATTTTGTTTTATTTTTGTTTCCTTTCAGTCAATTAAAATTCTCTCTCTGGCCACCATTTCATGATTTGAAGTCAACTAATAGAAAACTGAAAAAAGTTGAGATTTAGAACCCTCAAATTAGACACAACACACATGCAATATACTTTGGTATTATCAGCTGAGTTGATGATGTAAATTGGCCACTGTTAAGAGTTTTAAAGCCAGTGAAGGGCTAATGCTCAAAATGTCAGCTTTGCTTTGCACTAGAGGTACACATCCTTTGAGAGAATGCTAACCATTTGCATACTACTGCTCCTAAATCCATTTATGTGGGATTAATTTTCAGAGTGATTTTTAACCACTTGGTTGACTTCCAATCAGTTTTTAACAACTATTATAATTAAAGTTCCTTTTTCAAAGTTTTAAACTAAGTCATCACACCAAAAAGAAGACCAAGCTCTTCTTCAGAGGTCACCATTCAAAGTACATGTACCCACAATTTCCTTAATATTTCTGAGACTTACATCACTCCCTTCTTTAGCTTGTATCTCAGGATGTGTTTGTTCAAAAAGACAATCAACAAAAACACTCTGCAAATACACAAATCACAGAGAACTAATCTTAAGCTTCCTTTCATATCTCTTAGTTATCACTTCACTGTAATGCCTCCTTAAATTGAAAAGTTTGTTCAAATTAAAATCTCCTCCCTCTGTTTGAACCCAGAGATATAAAGAAGTATCTTACCAACCTTGTTTTCTTGGTCTGTAATATAAGTTACAGGACCTTGTTTTTTGTCCTACCTGGGTTTATGACCTGCGTGGCTTACGCTTTGGCCATAAATCCAAGTAGAAAAGACTTGGTCTGCAACTTACAGTGCAGACCTCAAACTTGGTCAGTGAGAAGTATTTTTCAAGGCCAAATAAGTTGAAAACAAAAACAACATTTGTGATTCAATTAAGTTTACAATTTTGCATCTACAATTCTACCTTTCCTGTGTGCAAATGTCCTGCTAAGACTACATTTCTGATAAGATCTGGGTTGTCCATTAAATCTGCCAAATATCTACAATGGAATTAAAATAATACAGGAGGTCAGATTTGCTAAAACATATCAAGATTCATGTTATAAATATTAAAGTATTGACTATGATAAAAACAGGATTTATCATGGACCACACAATGCATAATTACATGTAAATCCACAAAGAAACCTTTTTTATGGCAATCAGTGTTATATACATTAATAATGATTATGATAAATGTTATCAGTTAAGGTGACAAACATTAAATTACTCCCCCCCCTTACTCGATATCATAAGTTGTTGTAGGTAGATCTTGCTCTTCATGGAAAAACTTCTTTTTTGCCACAGGTTTAATAATGGGCTCTGCAAAAGTAAGCAAAAAGATGAAATTACTAGTTCTATCTGAGTACACTTAGGTTATAATGATGTAACTGTAATATTCTCATGATAATGTGACTATGCAGTACAAGACTGAAAGAAAAAAAATGCCTTTGGTAGCATTTTAGATCAACAGTATTTTGTTACAAACAATGTATTGCCAATCTATGTGAGTAGTCAGTGAAAGAACCCGATGACATTTAATTTGCTAAACACAGCACCAAAAGCTAGCTTATTCATGGTTGACACCACACTGAAGGCAAGCAAGGTAGGCACATGGAGAAGCTATCCCAAAACAAAGAAAGACATGCATGCTGTTTGTAAACCTGTACTTTACATTAGGACTACTATTTAACAAGATTCAAACACAACTAAGACAAGGATATTTTCAGAAACCTGTCAATGGCTGTGTATCTTCTTCTTGGACAACGGTCTAAAGAAATAACCCAAATATAAGTGCCAAACATTTTTCAAGGCAGACAGTGATTTCATTTAATAAACACACATAGCAATAAACTTCCACAGGCACTTCATTTTATAACATCTCAACTTTGCCTCCTTTCCTACCTCGACTTCTGGACCAAAGACCTCTTCTGCAGTAGGATAATACTTTTTGTCCTGTAAACATAATTAACATTCAAAGAGACAGTGACTCACACAGCAGATATATCTTTGAAAAAAAAAATGAGAGTTAAACTTAACAACATGCAAGTTTACCTTAACAGTCCTCAGAAGATCAAAACTGCCTCAATTAATACTTAACACCTTAACATCAGTATGCATATTCTTCTTTTTGTTCGTTATACATTTTTCTCAGTTGACAAAGAGAATTTGTTTGACTATCACGAGGTTCTTTAGTTGGTAATCATTTTTTTGGAGAAATTTGATTCTAGTCATCCTTACAGGTCAAAGGGATAGGTCATCTTTCATAAAGTATCAAGTGACACATATTGAGAATATTAAAATAATGTAGCTATGCTACCAATAGAAGGCATCATTTTTATCTTTTATGCAGAAACCTGAGGATCATCACTCTGAATGAATAAAAGGAGTAAGTTTCTATAGGAACTTTGGTGCTGCTGCATCAGTAAGAGGTAACATGTGATAATTTGGTTTTATCAATTGAGTTAATAAATGTAGATTGTAAATTTATCAATTGAGTTGATAAAATGTAAAGAGTTTCTAAAGCTGATGTTTTGAGTGTTAGCCCTTTGTCAGATTACTGCCCTAGTCTAGTAAGAGGAAAGTTTATCACAACATTGTACCTCGTGCAAAACCACTTGCATTTGAGGCTCTTCATCCTGGTCCATCTGCTCATCTTCATCATCTTCTGCCTGAAATACATGACATTAAAACACTTGGCTATCATTCAGTGCTAATAATCCCTGAGATGAATGTAATTATACAAAAAGTCAATCAAGCTCTTTGCCCAGTCAAGCACATGAGGCCTCAGCAATATGCAAGGGTTTCGAAAATGCTGATTTATTTGCACATTTTGATAGGTTTTTGGTTATAATCTATTTGAGGACAGATGTCACCAATGACATCTTTTGGCGGCATCATCACGAGATAAAAAGTTTCCATGGGTCTGTTCAGTGATAGGCAGTCATCAAACAGACATCAAAACGCTGTAAGAACGTCAGTGACACAATAGGCCGCTCCAAATATGCCACTTTTTTTGTTCCTATCACATTTTGAAGTCATCTGTGATCTATCATGCAGCAGAAGCACGGTAAGATGGGATCAATCTGTCAAACTGACAGAGTTACATACATTACACAACGCCAGTAGAGTTTTCAGGTGTTTGCGTTACCAAGCTACATTGGTTAAGATATGATGCATGATTCGTGCTACAGACTCACCACTTACACAAAAAAGAAGTAAGATGTCATCTCACCACATATATAATGCTGCTTTACACGCTCTTTGAGTCGCTAATTGTTGTAACGAGCATGGCAAGCGGTGAACAAAAAGTTATCGAAGCTAAATCTCTTACGCGTTTGAGTCAATCAAGACTTGATCACTTACATATTCTACTGCCTCTTCTTCGTCTGCGTCCTCTTCCTCCTCGCTCTCCTCATCACTGTCGAGTTCTGGACCAATGTAGTTTCCGAATTCATCATACAGATCAGCTTCCATTTTGGAAAACGTGCAGCTAACGTTGGGAGGAAGACTGAAACGAGATTTGGTTGTCTAGTCCCAGGGCTACTCAATCAAGCAAGACGATAAATCACTAGTCAGCGGAATTTCCCTTTAGAGGTATTTTGCAATATGGCGGACCATTTAGGCGAACACGTGTAATGAGAGAATTCGCTTCTTCGTTGGTCTGAAATAACCTCATTATTACAAAAAGCCGAAGTAATGGGTCGCATGAGGCAGAGGCATAACTGGAAGGCAAGGTTGCAGCCAGAGGCTTCGAAAAAGGACACGAATTCAGCGCTTACTGATGACCAGAAAGGTGTTTTGGAAAAGACTACGGTAGATGACGACTACAAATTTTCCCATGACGATTCCAACATTCTCGTCGCCCCGAGTAAGAAAGGCAAGGTTAAGGTAGCCATTAAGAACCCAATTGATAAGCGAAAGAAGCTAACAAAGAAACAACGAAAAAGACTGGAAAAAATTGTCGAGACGAAGAAAAAGAAAGCTAAGCGAGCAGAATTGCTTAAAGCGCTCTCCGAGTATACTGTCAGTGATAAAGAGTTGTCTCAAATGAGTTCTACGACTGATCTAGGCCAGTCTAACACAACAAAGAAAAGAACGATTTCGGAAGTTGAAGAAAGTGCAGCCAGAAAAGTAGTCATCTCAAGTGTTCGCTGTGGTCGTAAAAAAGGCAAAAGACTGCGATTAGAGAGAAAAGCCCTCGATCCTGCTCCTGCTAAGATTGCAAAGACGATAGAGGAAGAAATAGAATCTGGAGAATCATCAGAAAGCGAAGAAGAGGATGGAGGTATCCCCGATTCGTTGCAGGAGGAGAATCTACTCGCGGAAAGGTTACCTTTGAATGAACAGAATACAGACATAGAGGAAAAAGATGAAAACAAAAGTGATCTTTCAAAATCTAAAGAGGATGCAGGGGAAAATTCTGCAGAATCAACAGTTAAAACGATCTCAGAGAAAGTGGAGACCGTGAAAAAGGAATTGAAGCCAGCAATTTTCATGGAAGTAAAGAGGAACTCAGAAATTCAGACTGCAAGGCTTCAGCTTCCGATCCTCGCCGAAGAGCAAGCTGTCATGGAAGCGATTCACGATAATGACGTAGTTATCCTTTGTGGTGAAACCGGAAGTGGAAAGACCACTCAAGTCCCTCAGTTTTTATACGAAGGTGGATACACTACACGAGGACTGATTGGCGTGACAGAACCACGCCGGGTAGCTGCCGTGACAATGTCACGCAGGGTAGCACTAGAGCTGAATATGAGTACCGAGCTGGTGTCTTACCAGATTCGTTATGAAGGTAACGTGACAGAAAATACCATCATGAAATTTATGACAGATGGTGTGCTACTCAAGGAAATTGAAAATGACTTTTTCTTGTCAAAATACTCGGTCGTTGTGATCGACGAAGCCCATGAGCGAAGTGTATTCACTGATATTTTAATGGGACTGCTTTCAAGAATAGTTCCAAAGCGTAAAACTCAAGGTAAACAGCTCAAACTTATCATCATGTCCGCCACACTTCGTGTGGAAGATTTTACGAGTAATACGCGTCTTTTCTCCATCCCACCCCCGGTGGTGACCGTGGAGTCCAGACAGTTTCCTGTCACTGTACACTTTAATAAGAGGACGCCAGATGACTACCTAAATGAGGCATTCCGTAAAGTTTGCAAAATCCACCGCACCCTACCCCCGGGAGGGATATTGGTGTTTGTGACAGGTCAGGCCGAAGTGCACGGTTTATGTAGAAAGCTGAAGAGAACATTTCCTTGCAACCTGCGCAAGGAAAATTCGAAACAAAAGGTAGATGCGAGCGATGAAAACTCAGGTGATGATGAAGATCACTTCGATCTTGATAATTATTCCGTAAACCCGGCTGTGGAAGATAGAGACGCTGAAGACGAAGATCTTGGTGAATACAACCTCAACGACAACGACAGCGATAGTGAGTTTAATCTCGACGACGGCGCGTTTACGCCGTCGATCGACAAAAATTTACCCATGTTTGTTCTGCCGTTGTATTCGCTTCTCTCGAGCCAACAACAAGCTAAGGTATTTCAGCCACCCCCCGACGGGACTCGGTTGTGCGTCGTAGCGACCAATGTAGCAGAAACGTCGTTGACAATTCCCAACATCAAGTACGTAGTGGACACGGGTATGGTAAAGAGGCGTTATTACGATAAAATCACTGGAGTGTCTTCTTTTAAAATCACGTGGACATCCAGGGCCTCAGCCAATCAAAGAGCAGGTAGAGCTGGCAGAGTGGAGCCTGGACACTGCTATCGTTTATATTCTTCGGCCGTGTTTACCAACGACTTTGAAGAGTTCTCAGCTCCTGAAATATCACGTCGTCCAGTGGAAGACCTTGTGTTGCAGATGAAGGACTTGAACATTGACAAAGTAGTAAACTTCCCCTTTCCCACTCCGCCTGACCTAACAGCGTTGCAAAGCGCAGAGAGGTTGCTGTTAAATCTAGGCGCGCTGGAGGAGAAGAAAACAATGAAGGGAAATGTGAATGCAGTGATCACTCCTCTTGGACGCGCCATGGCTAAGTTTCCTGTGTCTCCGAGATACGCAAAGATGCTCTGCCTGGGGCATCAGGAAAATTGCATGGAATACGTCATCGCTATTGTATCCGCTCTCACGGTGAAAGAAATCTTTGCAGATGACAACGACAAAGAAACGACCCAGGTAACAAAGGAAGATCGGCGAAAGATATCTCGCTTGCGGCGGACTTGGGCAGGCCAAGGTGACGCCCAGAAGCTCGGAGACGCGATGGTTCTTCTTAGAGCTGTTGGGGCTTGTGAATATGCCGGCTGCACAGAAAAGTTTTGCTCTGAGAATGGACTTCGTCACAAAGGAATGATCGAGATCAGAAAGCTCCGTGCCCAGCTTACAAACTCGGTAAATCTTGTCAATGCTGATGCAAAAGTGATGCTTAATCCTCGGATGAGCCCGCCATCACCCGCCCAGTGCGTTGCCCTTCGGCAGATATGCCTATCGGGCCTTTGCGGCCATGTAGCCCGCAAGAACCCCACAGGAAATGACCCCCAACGAAAGAATGCTTACAGCTGCATGTCCCTGGGTGAGCCTGTCTTCATTCACCCATCCTCTGCGCTCTTTGAAGTGTTACCAGAATACGTGATTTATCAAGAAATCGTCGAGACCTCAAAACTTTTTATGAAAGGTTAGTCTGTAATGGTTTAAAAGTGTTGTCAAAACGAAACTACAAGGAAGGAAAACTTATTCATTACAGTGAAACTAAGAACAGGCCTTATTTTACTAAGATATCTGTCGCACAGGTCAGTAGGCCAAACGTATCCCACCTCCGCGTCACAGTGCGACGGGAAATTCTTTGCGCCGATTTCTTTGAGCTCGCGGGCCCGATTACCCCCCTCTCCCCCCAAGAACTTTTTACCCTCTGGATTGAATGCAGGCATTAAAAAAGCATTGTTAAAGTAACTACATGACATGCCCATTGCATAATGCTGCAAGCCAAGGTCTCTGTTGTTAATCTAGACTCATCTTTTTTTCTTCACTGTAGGTGTTATTGCTGTTGAGTCCGATTGGATCCCAATTCTGGTCCCGAGTTTGTGCACATTCTCCAAACCCCTCGAAGAACATCCGCCTCGTTATGACTCCGACGCTGGCGTCGTCAAGTGCCACATGAAATGTTCATTTGGACCCAAGTCCTGGCAGGTGCCCCCTCAGGAGCTTGAATATCCTGCGGGACTCGATAGATACAAGTGGTTTGCAAAGTTCTTGCTCGAGGGAAAAGTAATCCCAGCATTTGCAAAGTTTGTGCCATTCCTGTTGTGCCCACCAGTTACAATGATCAAGTCCTGGGCAAAACTACAGCCGAGGACCGAAATCCTACTAAGTGAACTTGTGAACGGGAAGGCCGATAGCAAGATTGCCCTTATGGCCGCTTTAAAAAAAGATCCGAAGTTTTTATTAGCTACCCTGAAACAGTGGATTCCTCAGAGCAAACATAGCGAACTGACTTTATCATGGCCACCTAAAGACTAACACGACTCTAGCGCTGAGTTAGAACTGTCTTAATTCGAGCTTTTGCGCTTTCCAATTGCGCGATTTTTATTAAATGTGTTGTTAAATGTAGGGTTTCGCGTAGAACCGCGGTAAGATGCAACCCAGACCAAAGGTCGCTAATGAAAATCGTTCATGGGACATAAATACTTTGTTATTGTTAACCAAACCTTTATAGCCACTCGGAATACAACAATGTAGAAAATGTTCCTATTTATTTACAACTTCGGTCGCCCGACCTCTCACAAAAATTAATTTAAAGTCGCTTATCTAACAAGCAAGAAGTTTCAATGCGGGCTCTTTCATATTTACCTATAATTACAATAGCTTTTACTTTATAAATAATAAATTAACTAGACTCTTCAACTGATATCGTAAAAACTCGTTTTCTAAACTATGACATGTACCCACATTGTTCGCACTAAAATCGTTGGATACCACGTTCGGTCGAGTTCACCAACCCCCCCCCCCCCCCCACCCTTCCCACCACAATCTGTCTGTTACAGTATCGTTTTAATTTTAGTGTCCTCTGAGCAGCTCAGACCTTTTTAAAGAGAGACCACCTTCTTCACTTGAATCTTAATTGCTCTAGAAATTATACTTTCTTCATAGGAAGAAGCTCCTCGGGTGTTAACTCCAGTGAATTATTTTTCCGTTTGAAAAAACCAAGCTGAAAACAAGTAAATGAAGAGGGAGGTTAAAAAAATCTAAAGAAAAAGACTTCATTTCCCACGAGGATCTAAACCCCAGATCTTCGGATTTCACGATCCGATGCTGGTGAAGGCAATTCAGCTTGTAAAAACACATGATGAACTTGACTTAAAAAGACGTAGTGTCAAAGTGCATATATAATGAAAAATTTAGCAAATTTTCCTAGTGCCGACCTCACCCATCATCGTTCCGCCTTGGATCATTTTCAACTCGCAGCCTTTGTGTTTGTTCCCCCCCCCCCCCCCCCCCCCCACAAAAAATTCATTTTTTAGCTTCTATTGTGAACAAGAATTTTCCAACAGGCCAAAAAAGATACCCCACATAGTCATAACAATCCTCGAACATCACATGTTATTTTTTGTAAATGTCATGCATTAAATCCAATTTAAGTCTATTTGTACAAAAATTGATCTTTCTAACTTACGTTTCCAAGCCCTTTTTTCGATGACATGTAATTAACAACATACAAACCTTATAGAGGATAAAAACTGCGACTCCGAGCAAAATGACACCACCCAGAACTGAGACCAAGTATACCCACCACGGGGTGGATTTTTTACCGGCAACAGGGCGTTCAGGCTTGGCTGTGAGAATGATCTGCCAAAGAAACAGTACCTCCTATTAATGAAAATTAAAAACCTCGCAGAACTGTAACTAAAGCAATTTTCAAAGACCGACCGAACAGTTAAGGAAAACTGCCCACTTATAAATTGGCTTGTAAAAATTCGAAGCAAATAGACGTACATGGCCAGCGGAAGACATGGGAGATTGTTTTCGTTCAGAGAATTTACGATTGGTTTTGTATTTCCAAATGGTGATTACCTTAGAAAGTAATTATAAGGAAAACACTCATCAAAACAGATTGTATGGTCCAAAAACCCGAGCTCACATTTTCCTAACTTTTGTCCGGACAGAACTGCAATTAAAGGTTTACCAAATGAAGGATGCTTATGTAAATTTGCCTAGTAATTTTACATTTGGTACATTCAATTTAAGCCGAAAATTTGAAAACGAATCAACTCCCCTGGCTCAGTCTCCTTAATCAACTTCGATCGATCAATCACACAGTGGTCGTAAAAAAATAAATACAAAGTTAGTTGCATTCAGTACCAAATTTTCAACACTCTAGTGTCGTCAAATATGTTCAAAAACAGACTTTAAAAAGAGTATAATCCAACTACTCACCGTTACAGCATCATTTCCTACGTCCGGCTGAGTGACTTTCGCTGGAGGCTGTACTTGTGCAATCGTTTCAAGTTCCACTACTGCTGGCTTATCGAGCTGTAAGGTAACATCAAGTATATTGACATATAAGGAGGGAGGAGGGTTGTGAGGTCACAAAGCTCCCTAAGAGGGTAAGGTGATGAATGTAAGAGAAGATTTTTTTTGGAAGGAAAGATTCTCAATGATTTTAATCCAATATTTCAACCCCAAAGTGCCACAGCGCACATTTCGACGATTATTTTAACGTTGGAGGGTTTCCTCTGACATACACACAACACTTGATTTGTGACATATTCATCATATAAAATTCAATTGATCTGCGAACAAGATACAATAGGCGAGGTGGGTCAATTATCTACTTAACTATGCTACTAAAATAATACAAAAATATCACAGAAAGAAAGGCATAAGAGGTGAGATGATATTTGGTGATTTGAAATGACCGACGATGACTCGTGTTCATAGATTTGACCAAAAAAAATTCAAAGTAGGGCATTGTTTTGCAATAGAGCATTATTGAAAAGGTATGGCAACTCATGCAAAATTTTTGCCCAACAATTCTTACACACAATATAGATCACGAAATACTAAGAATACCTTAATGAGTGTATTCTGCCACAGCCGTGATGTTAGTTTGATCTCTGCTTTATCACCCTGTCTCAGGCGTCCCAAACTGCACTGGAATGATTGGCAACCGACTTCTCCACAGCTCTACAAAGTAATAGGTTGTTAGAGATTGAACATACCTAACCATGTTTTTTCAGAGCCTAGTTTTCAGCGCTTAGGAGTATTGCTAGTCCTCTCAGACGCAATGCTGAACCATAACAAATGATTCTCTGGCAATTCGTCGAGTTTTTCTAATAATTGGCTTGTGTACCCATTAAACTCATTCTTGCCTGAATACACAGTACATTGGTTTATAGAAGTTTAGCCCCATACCAGTTCACCTCGAGACGAGCGGTTCGCTCTATCAAATATGACAAGTTCGTCCCACCTTTACCAAGTCCCCCCCCCCCTCCCCCACAAAATCTTTCAACTTGTATCCTGTGTGTTTCTCCCAATACACTCGCCCCAGCCAGGTTTATAGAAGTTTAGCCCCATACCAGTTCACCTCGAGACGAGCGGTTCGCCCTATCAAATATGACAAGTTCGTCCCACCTTTACCAAGTCCCCCCCCCCCCCTCCCCCACCAAATCTTTCAACTTTTATCCTGAAAATGTTTCTCCCAATACACTCGCCCCAGCCAAGGCTCAAGCCCAGACCTCCCGCAATTCGATGTCCAGGTGGGCTAACCATTAGATCACCACCTCTCTCGTGAAAGAAAAATTGGCTAAGTGAGCCGAGTGAATGTTCGTAAAAGTAACCTTTTTGAAATGAGTCGTGAAACCGCATGCAACACATTTTTTCGCACAGATTGTCAAAACAACTGCCAAGTTTATAGCGAGATTTGTTTTGCGCTTAGTTGTCACAACCAAATTATCTTGTTATACTCCTCCAACCACGTAGTACTACAAAATTCCTTAAAAACCGTACCGCCTATATTAGATTACGGTAAAACTGTGTTTGAGTAAACTCGCTCAAAAGAAGATATTTTGAAAGCGCCTGTAACCGACGAGAACTTATAATCATACACACCTATGCGTATTTCATGTACTTACCAGTCTCTTGACGTCACGTGTCTGCCTCTGTTTCACGGAATTCTCGGTGCTGATGGATTCATTCAACTGCACTGACTGTAAGAAACCAAGAGAATATGAACTGAAGAAACAAATTACTCAGAAGAAACGAAAATTGGAAGGCTGAATAAGTGCATTACAGATAGCTGTAATATTCATTCGCAATTAACCGAGATGAATTTTATTATATCAAAAAATGTTATATTATTATTATCATCAAATTATCAATAACTTGTATTAGCATACACTGCATAATTAAGTGAATAGTGATTTTCGCGCGCACTGATTGGCTAGTTCGGAAGTGAGTGACAAGTAGTATTCAACTCCGAGAAGCAGATGAGACAAAATCGTACGTCAATTAAAGGTTTAATTTCCGACCAATTTTTTAAGTATATTGAAAGAAATAAACTGACTTTTTGATATCTGTGTAGACTGTACAAAAATAATTATTCACCTCAGTGTCGGTGAAAGTCGTGGATAGTTCTTAATTGTGACCCGTGGATGAAATTTTCATTACCAGCGCGTTTTCACGCGTTCTTGGATAACAGATTTCTCTCACAACTCCCGGGGGAGGGGGTTGTACATCATAAGGTGAATACTTTACCTTAATGTTCAAAGGATTCACAACAGCATTGCAGCTTCCTGAGCCAATGACCTAAAAAAGAACAGTACTTCCAACAATCAATGAAAGAATATCTCGTATGTTTGATCAGGCTCATTCTGGTTGCGTTTACCTCTACAAAGACAAATACAAAGAATAATTATTCCCGAATTTTAATCTCACCTCAACTTGAAGTAGATACATGAGAAAACTTTCAGGATCGTCCTTATTCAATAGTTTAGGTACAGTGATCGTCAACTGAGACCAGTCTACCACGCTGGGACCGTGATTGAAAACCTAATGTAAAGAAAAGTGCTGTATGTTAGCTAGGACTAAAAGGAATTAATAAATTAACACAGCCACATCAGTTTGTAACCAGTACCTAGCATTTAAAAAGGTGCAGTCTGTGGAAAGCTCACTTCAAGTTAGAACGTTCCTTGGCGAAATTTCGCTTTGCTCATGTCACCAATTTCTCATATTTTGGCAAAATTTTACTTCAACACAAAATTAACTACATCGCTATCAGTATACCTTGATGGTTTGAACAATCTCAGGTCCAATCTCCTCTTGAAACTCTCTGGCTTTCTCCTGCGTTTTTACGGATCCTGAGTAAATGACTTGGTCTGGTTTTGAATAACTGAGTGGAGACAGACTGTGATTAGTACCATACTTCTTGAAGATAATCAATCTCAGCGCACAAGTGAAATACTGCGACGAATTAGGCATGCGTAACAGACACTTTGTATGATACAGTAATGCGGATTGGTGTACCAACTTCAATCAATACCTACCCTTTAATCTCCAGATCTGCCTCATACTTCACGGCAATAAAGAATTCCTTGCTGTTGTCTTTCTCGTTGGCATCTAAGTCTTGGCTATAAACATACCAAAAAGTTTTTCACACAATATACGGCACCAAGATAGCGTTTTCCAGACGCTTTCTTGAGTCAGCGTCATAAACCGAACTAAAGCAATTGCGATAGCCAACAGAGCCAGGAAAAACATCAACGGAGTCAAAACTGAAGAACCCAAAGTAAATGCAGGCTTACCGCCTCAAACGCGGGAAAATGCAACTGACCGAATTAGGAACTTATGATTAGTTTTGGTCGTAAACCTGATTGGTCGAGAGGTTGGCATCTGATTGGTTGAGAGTGGGAAGGCGCAAGTTCCTAAGCAACCACATAGCGATGGAAAGCAAAACCACAAGGAAATCTTGGACAACAATCGATAATGATTTGAAATTGCGCTATAGCAACAAGTATTACTCTGATTGTAACATCCGACAACTTAATCGATCATTTTGAGGACGAAAGTTCTCAATCTTGACAGGAAAAGCCTTTACAAAACTTTGCCCAGTATTTTAAAAGCGACCGCCTTTGACACCCAAACGTAATGAATATAAATTGATGGTAATCAACAAAGAAAACTAATGTGAGTTAACTCACCTTTCAGCTGTGACAATAATGGAGATATCTTCCTCTACTGAAGCCGCTGAAAATTTGATACTGAATGTTTTCTAAGGTGAAATTAGTAAAGGCGTAAATGTTAGTTTGACTGTCATAAGAAAGACTCCTATCTGCTCACGGTATCTACTTACGAAAAACACGTTGGCGATTCTTAACACCATCTCAAAACTTTTCGGTAAAGATTTTCATAGGCCACTTACATTACTAAGTCCTGGAAGAGCCACCTTTTCCACGTCACAGATGACGGAGAGCTGGGACTGAGTGTCATTGTCTAAGCTGCGGTCGTGTTCGCACTGAATTAAAATGTTGAAAAGGAAAATAGATGAGAAAGTTTAAAGATGTATCTCGAAAAAACGTGAAAAGACCAAACAAACTAGAATATTAGAAATTTAACAGGGAATCGACTAGAACTCAAAATAAACATGAAAGGTCGCGATCGACTTCCGTCTTGCATCTGATTGGTCGAGGGTGGTTCAAGTTTTCCCAACCAATAACTGTCCCGGATTATTCTTGTCACCTCATTGAAAATTGCTTAAAACATAGATATTTTTTACTTACGTCGCCAGTTCTCTGATAACTCAGTGAACTCGGGTATTTCACTACGAGTTTGGAGTAATAAGCGTAATCGCTAGCCTTGTTTGATACTGTCAGTTGTAGCATCAGTTCTTTCACGAGACCTAATCGTAGCTGACTGTCAAATCTGCGATTTTCGTCATGCCTGTCAAAGACAAACATAGAACGCGATTGAAGCCTCTAAAGCGACCTTCAAAAGGGTCTCAAAAATCAAAAGCAAAATCGATAATCGCCACGGAACTGTCATCTAATTGGTTAAAAGGGTGCTCCAATTCCAAACTATTTCGACTCATGACAGTTGTGTTCAATCCAGTGAAATCCAATGACAAAGCTAAGTGCAGATTAACCGAATTCAAACGGTTTTTGTTTTTTCCTGCTTACCCCAATAAAACCACTTTTCCATCAACTGCTAAGTCAGGTACACAGACCTTTTGATTCTTGCACCTCTTCATAAAAAATGCCTGTGACAATAATATAACAGAAAATATAAGGAAGATGATGACAAAATACCTAGCAAAAACAATGCAAACTGAAAATCAGGACAAAGAGAAAAGCTCAGGAAATTTAAGACACGTTTGGATTAATAGTTTTCTTTCCTTTTACTTGCCGAATATAACAATATCTTCTTTCTGCCAGGCACATGTATAGTTGACATGTAAGCACAAATCCATCGCGTAGCAAAAAGAAAAATAATGGTTTTTTTGAGTCTCTTCTCATTAACATCGTCGACTGTATCCTTCGTAGCTAGCGGTTTTTAGCGGTCAACGGAGGCAGCGTAGGCGCGGAAATAAACCGCTCGTAGCTTCAAAGCGTCAAAACAATTGCCAGTTGTATTTGACATTGCTCCTTACCTTCGCCGTGTGAGTCGTTGGAAGAGAATCATTTAACACTGGGCAAAGAGTGCTGCCACAAGGCTCAACTAACCCAAAGTCAAGATCAAAGGTCAGTGAAGAAGCAACATCTGCAAGATTGTCTTTTTCCTAAACAAAAACACAAACAAACATTTTTGTGAGTTTCCGCACTGTTCCAGAACACACGACACATCAATGCACTATACATTACATGCCTTTAGGTAGACAGTTCGGGGTGGGGTACATTGACTCCCTCCTCGTTTCGTGACATTTAGGACGCCATTTATTGTGTGCAATTTGTCTCCACTGTTCTCGTCCAAGAAGAACATGCGGCGAAAAAAGTTTGTCCCTCTTACAACTTTCACGCGGTCTAGATCGACTGAATAGGTTATCCCCAGGCCTACAAGAGAAAATAGTAGCGGATATGTTACCAAGAGCATGGGAAATTCGACGAAATATTGTAATATTGTAATCGATGGTGACTGAACCAGTAGACAGATCTGGATTTACAGTGCAACAGAGCAAAGTAGTAAACATTGCGATAGTAGAGGCGGAGCGAAAACGAGAGAGATTCTGGTCGGGTCGCGTAGACCCAAACCCAACTCGTTTTTTAACTCCCACACTAATATCGCGCCGTTTACTATCGCAATTTGTTTAGCTAACTGAACGCCCTAGAACGGGACATCTCCGTTTCATTACCCGCTGAACAACCTCGTAATATGTTAGCTGAGGCCACATGATATCTCGACAATCTGTAGACCATGAATTTTCGAAATTTTGTTTAAAAATTAGTACAGAAAAAAGCGTTACTGTACCTGCAAAGTTTGCAGCTCCTTTATCCTTATTTGAGAAACACACAGAAAGGTTCAAACTAAAAGAAGAAGAAACATATCGATTAAGCAATCTTGAAGAAACGAACTAAACAATTTTAACAAAAAAAGGGCTCAGTTCTCTCGGATCAGTCATAACTTTAAATCAACAAGTTGTGTTGAAGGAATTTTACTACTGACGGTACGTTATGGTGACAGTCAATGGGTAGCCTGTTCCGAAAAACGAACAAAGAAAAAATACGGGGGGAGGGGAGGGGAGGTGGCAAGGGCGTTACACTTTGGTTCATTCGTCCACATCTTATTTTGGTGTTTTTTATGTGTCATCAAAATAATATTTTGTAGTCTTTCTCGACCTGAGGTACCTTTGCACATCGCACGCTGACAATGACTCAAATTATTGAGAACTAGTACATCTACATCCAATCAAGTCCCCGTAAAAATTAATTTCTTCCTAGCCATTGCATAACTTACCATTTATAATATTTCCCTCCATCCATAAGACACAAATTGTCGTCGCTCTCAACAACGATCTGGTTCCTACTCAGCTGAATCTCTCCTTCGGCATTCACGATGGAACGAGTTCTGAAAAATCCAACACGAGCAAGGAATATTAGCTTACAACGTTCATAGTCCGCCAAATTGGCTACTTTTGTGGCAAAAAGGGCAGAAAACAACGATTACTGATGCTGAAAACAAAATCAAAGCCACTCAAATTAAATCAAGTAGTAATAGCAAATATTTCTTTGAATAATAATATGAAAGAAAAGCTTCAAAGTGGCGAGATGGGTAGAGAAAAAAAAAAAGGCGAAGTGATAAGCGCACAGCGTAAAAAAAACTGTCAAGCACGTTTCTTTTTTTTTCGAGCCAAGGGTTTCAGCAGGATATCTACTTACGTTTAATTTGGTTTGATAGAATACTTTTTCTGTCAATACATACCTAAATAGAACTGCCTTATTCGATCCGTACGCACCGACGGCGATATCTACGGAAACAGAAAAGGGCACCGTTACATCCTGACAACAAGTGTACACTAACGTAAGGTCAAGGGATTTAAAAGCGGTGCATCTACCAAATTCCCCCCTCCTTCCCCCCTCCCCCTTCCCCCCCCCCCCTCCCATTATCTAAAAGCAAAAATCTCTAGCAAGGGCTCTAACACACGTTTTGGGAAGTTGCTGTCGCTCATTCCCAGCGAAAGATGTTCAATTAAGATTTTCCTAATGACGACACTAGACCTCGACAAAAGCGCACATCGGGTTGTAGTTCATTACGTAAAAACCGTCGAGGTGCCGTCAAAATCTAAAAAATGAGGCGACTTGTCGCCTTTGGAAGATGAAAACAGTCTTGTCCAGGTGCTTCCCCTGACCCCCGTTTAACTCTGCCTATCAGAACATAACCTAATTTGGTTACCATATCGGGTGAAAGCAGCGGACTTGAGAGTACAATGCGCCAATTGTAGATTGGTTGGATCCTTTACGACTAGAGCGACTTTCTCAGCGCTCGCCGTTTTTTAGCCGAGATACAAGGTGTCTTTTGACAATGACGAACGAAAGAGGGATCAGAAATTTACTTATTCTGAAGTATCACCCTCTTATATTTCTGAATATCTACTATTTAACAATTATTAACCGAAGTGGAGGTGGATAGTGGTTGACTTTACCAAGCTGCGAAGTGGCAAAGTAAATATTCATACAAAATCTATACTACAAAGATACCAAAAAATAAGTTTATTTCTTTCAATATACCGTAAAGTGGTCAGAATTTAAACTCTTAACGCGCAATTTTGTCTCATCAGCCGTTCGGAAGAGAAAAGTACTTGCTATCTACTTCCGAACCAGCCAATCAGCGCACGCGACAAGCACTACTGATGTAGACTAATAAACGATATTCTACCTGGATACCCATTGCTGTCCATGTCAACAATTCCAGCAAGGCTTGAGCCAAACAATCTCAGTCCTGAATCCACGGATGAACCTCTCAGTTTCTGCAACGAAATAGAAGAAAGAAAAGCTAAAAAAGTTAGAGGCACGGGGGAAGCAATTCAAGTCGACTCTTTCAAAAGAAGATTACAAAGACTGAGGGACAGCGTTCAACTAAGCACCCAAGCCCAAGAGTAGATTATTGAAAGGTGCAAATCCAGGACCAATGGCTACAATTGTTATAATTTGAGAACAGCCGGGTTTAATAATATCATGGCCGAAACTTTCCAATCAACTATTTGTGCTTTTTCCCCTGGATTTCGAATTAAAGGAAAATCAATAGGAGCAGTAAAACTATATGCAATTTGTTATAGTCAGATGGGAAATTGTATTCAAATGGCTGAGACTAGGACTGGACAAACCGATTTAACACCATTTTGAGTTAGATTAGTTGGAGGAAAAATTTGAATTGGCCTGAAGACAAACCTGTTTGTATGTAGGGTTAATTCCACTCCTGGAGCCGTGGTAAACGTAAACAGCACCATTGCCTTCGAAAGGTGCACCAACTGCAACATCTGCCAGTCAATAAGTGGGGTTAAAGTGGAAAGCACTTAAGCCTTGTGTCTCACCTTAAAAGCTTTCAGAACTACAAAGGAATTATAAGGTCTTATCTGGCTACTTTCACACATTTCTTACATTTAATTTTGAGCACCTTAATTCTGTACCAAGTTAGCCTGATATAGGAAGGACGTAATTAAGAAATGAAGAATAATCCTCCTAAGGTGAACTGTACCTTGGAAGCCATCTTTGTTTAGGTCTCCTACTCTTGCTATTGCTCTACCAAACTGTCCATAAGGTATGTTGTCACCAACGAGACCGAGAGGATCTTGTACATCGAGTGCACCCTTAAATATTGATAAGAAACACAATATCTCTCTTAATTTGGTGTCGCTCAGAAGTTTAGTCTATAGTAATGTCAGATGCGCTTTAGTTGTAATGACCATTACCTATAGCCAGGTTAGTCTAAAATATGCCTGTGCCTGATGATGATAACATCCGTTCAATTCGCAGTGAATGATTAACAAGACAAATTGAAAAAATGACTGATGACTTGAATGATTTAAGAGCAGAAGCACTGACTGACTGGCTGACTGACCGGCTGACTGAATGACTGATTGGCTTCCAAACGGACTTTGAATGATTTAAGGGAAGAAGCACTGACTGACTGGCTGACTGACCGGCTGACTGAGTGACTGATTAGCTTATAAACGGACTTTGAGAGGGAATTCAGAAATAGAAAAAAGATATAACGACAGAAATGATCGACGAAGGAAGAAAGTTTCAGAAACGAAAAAAGTAACCTTACCATCTCATTGTTAACGTATACAAACACCCGCCCCTCATCGTTGTCTGAGGCCAGTGGGGCACCGACCAGTAAATCTGAAAATCTGAGAGAACGGAGAGGTAAACAAAATTAGAACCTTTTCTTGCCCAGCCTATTGAGTATGAGATATACACATAATCGTGTGGTGTGTCCATAATACTGACTTGTCATTGTTTAGATCAACCACGCAGATCGCGCTTCCAAAATAACTCCCAACCTGAGTAAGAAAAGTAAAAAAAAAGGTTAAGCTTCGAATCATTGTACGGGTACGCTGGTTTAGAAAAGCCATCTCCAATAGTCTAAGACTTTTCACCTAGAAAATTCATATACTATGATTACGGACAACTCAGCCAGAATCGTTTTTAGGTAGAAGTAATCCACCAAATACTAATATTTCGCTTTATTCTTTACTTTGCTATGAGATTGATCAGTTAATTGGTCAAGAAAACCAGCGCTATGCACCCTGTCAACTTGATCTCCCGCGTTTCCCAGCACTTCGAGCACTTTAAGTACGGTTTAAGCCCTCTTAATCTCCTTGTGGTGTTTCCTTTGTTCTGATTGGCTGTTACGATGTTACGGGTTTGACATAGCTGACGACTCATTCCAAAAGCGCTTTGTTCCCCTCATTTCTCTTACTTTAATTCCTGGTGGCGGGAGAATCTCTGACTTGATTTGTATGTCATTTCTGTCAAGCGAATACGCGTACATCATAACCTGTGGGAATACCGTAGTTCAGTCACTGTTTTCTGAATATCTAGGGTAATAGGTGTATCAAGGTGGAGTGAAAAGACTTTAGCTGACATACTCTCTGACTTTTCGGTCCTACTGTTTGTTAAATCAGGTGTCGGCAAAGTGTGAAAAGAACTACCATACCTAACAAGCCTACATGTTAGTGTCAAAGCCTTGGGTCTACGCTATGTTAACAAGGCTTTGGTAAATAATATCTGCTTATTTACGGAAAGTTTGGTAATAAATCTTAATTATAAGACCGAAAAATTAAGGTCCCCGTACTCACTTTTCCACGCATGTCGTTTCCTCTCGGTGCACCTCCAATAAATTCTGCGACGATCAAAATAAGTAAATAAATGAATGAATACGCCAAAGTCGTTTCACAAGTCAAGGGAAGGGGAAAATTATTTTAAAATCACACCATCATTTACCTGTTGATTTTTGGCTCCAAAAATTACCACTTGAGATTGCGTAGCCTGAAAATAAAAACAAACGAAATTCAAGACTCACAATTCCTTCCGGAAGCAAATAAGATTGTTTAAAAATGAATGCATTAATCATCCATACCCATGTACGCGTGTATTTTCAGGGAAGCAGTCGGCGAGAAAATATTCTTTTTCGCAGGTAAAGAATAGGCAGCCAAACCACCTAAGAATAAAAAAAGATAAGTGGCAGTAAGTCTAGGGGTAAGATAGTTATTTTAGCCATTCTTTACTTTACTAACTCGATCAACATTTTTACCTCTGCCGGAGGAAAATCCAACGGTACCCATTAGCAAATCCTCGGCACCTGCGCTGAATTCGGCGCTGATCCCTGCTTGACAGTAACCGTAAGGTTGACCTACTCCGCCTAAGAAAAATAACAGTGCAAAGTAACAGTGAAACAGTCCCGAACAAACGGTCAAAGAATATGTAATGCCAATTTGTGGAATACTTCGATTGCTCAACGCAAAAACAATACTGCCATTATTTACTATATTTTTATACCTTTGCATGGGGAGATCGCCTCTCGTTGAATACTAAGGTCTCCGTACATCAAGAAACACCTTCCTATCAAAGCGATGTACCGGTGATCGATCATTCCTTCCTTGCTCGTGAACGGTGCCTCCGTGTATCGAGGAGCACAAGTCTGACATGTAAAAGAATGCCATACAATTAAATTGATCGAAAGGTTTTTAAGTTATCATTAGCGCTGCGGCACCTGCAGGGGCACATGCAGGAGAAAATATTCAGATTGATACAAAAAGTTAAGATACTATGTCAATTAACTTGATCAGACTAGGGACTTCGTTAACTTAAGTTAAGCTTAAAGACCTTCGTCGACGCATGGGTCTGGGTTTGGGTTTCATTTTTCTCCGGAAAGCTCTCCGCACTCAACAATTATGTGTATCTTTCTTAATTCCTCCTAAAGTAAAACCGACCAGTTGCCAAAATATTTCTTTTATTTAAACAAATCAACAGCAACAATAGAATCGAAAAGAAGAGACCAGGATTAGACTCCTGATCAGTGGAGAAGACGGGAAAAGCGGGTAGGCGCAAATGGGAAATAGCTGGACTGTTGGTCATTTTTTTCTTTCCAGACTTCCGTCGTACGTATTTTCCCGTCGTCTCCGCGGACCGCGAGCGTAACACAAATTTATGACTTACCACCACTCTTCCGTTCTCGCCAGAGCTATGCAACGTCGCCCCTAGCCACTGTTCCGTTTTCTTTTCGACTTCAATGGTGACGGTCCTGTTACCCAACTGATGTACCTCCTTCTTTGGTGCTGCGATAAAAACGCTCGAGTTACTTTAGTGTGGTTTGTGAAAGCATAATTTGTGATGGGACAAATACTAAAAAGTAGAGCGGATGTTTTGTGGACAACCGAACCTAAAAACTCGATTCCATTCGAAGGAGGCGTGCCTGAGTTTTCCGTTGACTGAAAGGCTTCAAACTTCTGCCTACCTTGCATACCAAATCAGTCAGAAACGTTTGAAATAAGCCTTATCACTATTCCATCATAAGGCAGATTAAACCCATGCAGGTTATAATTATGCTTTGTGGAAATTCTATACTCTCGTTGAAGATGTCTCCCTTCAGGATTTCTCTTCTCCCTGCCCCTTAGGTGAAGACAGATCCTGGGAACAAGATTGACTATGGATATCTGTTGCCGGATGTGTTGCTGAAAAAATAAGAATTAATTGCTCTCACAAACCGGGGAACAATGATTCAAAGGAACTTACTTTGATGATCAATCAAGATTTCTGAACATGACTTTGATCCGGATTTGTATTCGCATTTGAACACAGTTCCGTACTTGATTAAGGCTTCCTGTCTATTTGATGAGGTCACGTTACTGAGAGGTGCCCCAACTAATAACCTGTAAACAGAAGAACAATGTAAAGGAAAATTATCGTAAACTGAATCTTATAAGACAAGGTTTGAGGCTACTCTGGCTTAAAGATTTAATGAATGTAACCGAGAAGTTACAATTCATAGACCTAATGTTTCGACAATCCTGTCTAGTGCCTTCATCAGGGGTGATCTAATCGCTGCAGCAAGAGGTCCTTTTATATTCTCATTAATTAGCTGCCTTTTTTCTGACGAGGTGTAAATAGACGTCAGGTAGTAAGTAAACCAGAGTAACATCAAACTGTGTCTGATTGTTCACCTGGTTGCCTGGTGAACTTTAATGAATCTTATAAGTTTCAGTGGTGGTCAGCGTTATCGAGGGCTTCCCTACATTTTGACTATCATAAGAGTATCACTGAAAACCAAGATAATATCAACAGTGTATATTCTCTTGCTGAAAACTTAACGTTTTTATTAGCTGCGAGCAGGCCTTAATTACTGGCCCCGTTGGTCGCGCGTTTCTTCGCCTGCGGGAAGATTTGAGACGAGTAGAAGCGAGATTTTCCGGGGGTCTGGCACTAATTGTTACAGACCTGTCCCCGGCTGGCGTTGCTGATCATGAAGACCTCATACTTTCCCGCTGGCGAAGAAACGCCCGTGCTGAAGACTTTATTTGAAAATAAACTTCGTGCTGAGTCAGCGGGTAGTGAAATACCTCGTTTATTATCACCTAGAAGTTGTCAATCAACACAGTGTCTTATAAACAATTGTTCCTCGAGCGCGCGTTAATACGAGATGAAAAATAGCCAACGAGGGCCGTACAACAAGCGCGAGTGACACAATTGTTTTATCAAAAACGACCCAAAATAGTCAACCGTTTGACCACACTGCTAAGGGTCAAAAATTCATCTTCTAGCTGTCAATTGACAAAGAGTATTCTAATTTAGACCCTTTCGTATCGGCGATTTAAGATTCATAGGATATTTCCGGAGGGCAGTTACGTAGAAGCAATTGAGGGACTAACTTTGCTTCGCTCTCAACATGCGGTGTCGTAGTTCAGTTCCTAGAAGCGCGTAAATGATTTGAGAAGGAATCTTTTTACGGACAAAATATTTAGATCCTTCCCGATTTACACTCAGATATAAATACTAAATGCTTTCAACCACAAGACCTTGCATTTTCCCAAGTAAACGACGAACACATGTCAATAAGATTATGTCATCAACACGTTGTAAACAAAGATTAATACGTATTCACCTTTAAAAGCGTGCGCTTCGCGGAAAAGATATTTCCTCGCCAGTATTTCCCGTGCGTCTCTTTTCCGCTCAAGGAAAAGGAACTACGTAAAAATAACACCAAATCAAAAACAAAAATTCTCTATCGTTCAATCAGTCTACGGGGCAAATAAGTGTAGGTATCCAGTTATTTTCTAAGGAAACATTTTAACCCTTCTTAAAACTTCCTGATATGCCAGGTTACACCCAGAAAAGGCTTGACATTTTTCACGAGTTGAAAATCACGTTACAAAGTAAAAATTCCACCGGTTGAAAAATTATACCGGCTTTGGAAACGTTTCTGCTGACGGAGGCGTTTTAGATTTGCGAAGAACAACACTATAATTATTTGTCACAGCTACTTCTTCATTTGAACTCTCCCTCAGGGAAATTTCTAATTCTGTGCTTTTGTGTACTGTCTGAATCAGCCTCAATGCGTGTTTGTAGTCTTAATTGACACTGCAAGCTATTAGCAAGTTCATAAGTCATAGTCTGTTGCGCATTAAATTTTGCCTTGATTCTTAGCAAAGAAACACTGACAATCCAAACTCAGTGTGACCCTTCGGTAAGACCAAGCCTCTCTAATAATCCATGATTAGTTGTTGAGTTGAAACGAAAATCGAAGTAGTCGTACATACCGCCGGATAAAACAGGAAAAATTAATAATTACAAAGACGTTGCCGTCAGGCCGTGCGAGGTAAAACGTCTCACGGTGTTTACAGTTCTTTGTAAACGTCTGTAGCAAAGATTCCAAATCGCATGTAAGTAATTGAGAACATAAAAACCGCTATTTCTAAGCTTTTAAGAAGATTTCGACAGATTTAGCGCTGCTTCACGGTGATGCTTCAGATCAGCTTCATGGAAACCGCCAATGAATAGTCACGAAATACAAAGATACAAGTATTGTGGTTAATTTGCTGTAAAAGTTGCTCAACATAAATATTTGTTTAGAAGACTCAGGAATACATTTTGCCGGCGTCTACTTCTCTGAGAAGATATAAAAGGTAAAAATCACCTCAGGCGAAGAAGTGAGACTTAATATGAAATCTTAGCAAATCACTTGCATGTCGTTTGACATCAGTGCCTTCAGACTGAGCGAACAGTCCATTCAGAATTAATTTTCCGCCAAGTATTGAACACCAACAATTCAATGTAAATATATGAAACGGAATATTCAAAATCACGTGCGATGAAAAATTTTACGAACAGAGAATAACCGCAAAGAAGGTTTTCCTAAGTAAACATCCAAATTTAAAGGCACTTGAATTGAACTTACCACTTCTGACCGTTATAGGAATGTGTTGCTACAGTATAACCAAAGAGGTCGCTTTCAGCGGGGCCATCGTAGATAACCGGCGATTTGACGTCCAAGTTGAAGGCGAAAACTTTACCAAGAGTTAAAATAAATGCAAAATGAAGGACATTCGTTGATGGCCTTAGTTCCATTGCTAATAATAAGGTGACTGCTGCTTTCAAATTCAAAGTTTATGTCGGCCGTGTTTTGACCGAAACTGAAGTGAGAGGAAGAGTTATAGTTTTCACAAATGACGTCACAATTCCGGCTGAATAGCAAGCGACCCCGCCAAATATTACAGTGGGCGTAGATCGATTGAGTCATAAACCACTTTTGATTTGAAGAAGATAACATTAGAACCCACTAATTGCGGTTAAAAAATATTAAGAGGTGATATCTTCCATTTTCCTTTCAAGAAAAAAACAGATTCATGAACACGAGTTTCGTCCATTGTGCAGTATCAATTTTACAGTACCGACCAATTGATCAAACTTAAAGATAAATTTGTTGTTTTAGCTCTTCAAATTGTTTGGGGTACTTGAAATCTTAGCTAAACTTTTTCCTCTGGCTTCATCCTTGAGTTGACCTCTAACATGCAAAATAAACACGCACTTTCAATTTGATCAAAAGACCCATTTGATTATCCGAAAACAAAATGTATAGCCGAACCTCAAGAATCTCGGTGAGAGACGTGATTTAAATTGAATAAGCTACACAGCTAGCTTACGTGGAAGTTTTAATTTCAATATAAAGTCACGCTTTATATTTTGTGTGCATTCCTTGATTTCAATCTAATACGAACCAGATCTGTCCAACGCATGAAACTTTCCCCATTTCAAAGTAACTACCCCCGAAGAGCCATAGTACTAAGTCTTGATGGTTTTAAAGTAAATAAAATTTTCAGCATTAATTTCTTAACAACGAAGAAGAGGATTTTTACTTTATGGCTTTTTCGAAAAGATGTTTTTTTTTAAACGCCTTTAAAAGCAGATGAGACAACCTGTTGCGTGAATAATAGCAAGCCATTACCCAGAGAAGATCGACTTTTAATCATTTTACGTCACATAACAGACAAATAACTGAAGGTCTTTAAGTATCTGGGGAAGTTCAAGCGTAGGAAAAATAGCAAATTCTAAACGGATCGGGTTCAGACAGAAAGACATATGAGGGCGTATGAACGATCGCCCCCAAAATATGTGAAACATCAATTCATGGGGATTCCTGTGACGCCTTTGCGTCTTCTGTCATTATGCATTTTTTGAATAACATGATCCGAGTTTTATCCTCACTGCCAGTCCTCTGCGTGGGTGGTGAGCTGGCGGGGGCCTGGGAAAAGGTGGACATTTCAGACATGAGAGATATATTTTACAACAGTTCGGACTAACAACCTTAAGTTTGCCGGTAACTACAAATTTTTTTTTAGTAAAATAGAGGATACTAGAGAGATAAGGAAAGACCGTAAAGGTTTAAGGATAGGGCGGAAAATGGAGACAATTGTTCATTAGACAGCTACTGAAAAAACTCCAGCCCAATTTTTTTTAAGACACAAAACGCTAGACGTAGATCTTCCCTTTTCTGTCGAGAAACTTTTTGTTGTTTCTAGGTATAGTGTTATCATAAAGTAAATCAAGTTGATGAACAACATCACAAAACAAGTACATGGCCTGGCCCGGCTTCGTTAAGGCTTCTTCCTCTGTTCAACATCTATATCACAAAATTGACTCGACCGTTGAAAATGACGTAAAGGGTATTTCCGCAATCTAGTGCGAGAAGCTCTGACTGTGGTTATTTTTTTTCTTTGCCAGATCAGTTGAATGCCTATCCTGCTGATAAGAATGTATTTGCACCCCTCCACAAAAAGAGATCACATAAAAAAGGGTTCTGTCAACTATCATCACAAATTGCCGGTCAACCCTTTGCTTTTCGGTTACATATTTCGGGTTATATTCTGTGTTGTAAGAGTTCAAAAGGATCGCAATCACAAAAATTCTTTAATTCCGTGTTACCGTGCCGAATTCCTACCGGGAAAAATTCAACCTGCACGCAATAAATGATAAGGTAATCTTATTGCGTGCTGGCTTGAATATTTCATATGATGAAGGATCACGAGGCTGACAATGGGTGGTATAGCATTTTCTGCCTAGCTGCTATGACGCCATTGCTTTGAAATGCTATACCGGCCGATCCTGGGGCTGAGATCTAGCTTAACTATATGACAGCACTTGAAACATATCCTTGTGGATTAGTTTACAAATAATTATTTTTTGGATAAAACTTTAGCACGCTTTGCTTACTGTTTACCAATGTTTACATTTCGCCAATCTTTTCAAGTTCTTCGATTTCGATATACCGACGAATTTACAGCGCAAAATACCATAATTTATAGTACGGAAGCAATAAAATAAATACCGTTATGGGTTAATTATTCATTATCATGTTCACTGTCATTATTATTGTTACAATTATTATCATTATCATTAGCATATATCAAAAAGTGAATAATGCTTTTAGCGCGCGCTGATTGGTTAGTTCGAAAGTGAATAGCAAGCACTATTCACTGAGCAGCCGATGAGAGTTCACTTTTAGACCATTTTTCGGTTTATTTAAAGAAATAAACCTATTTTATGGTATTTTTGTGTTATGTACTAAAATAATTATTCACTTCTGCACCAGCCTCGCTTCGCGGCTCGGTAAAATATCCGCCACTATTCACCTCAACTTCGGTGAACAATTATTTCATCCCAGACCTTGTGGGAATTAGAAGCCTTATCAATAAAGGACAAAATTACTGAGCGCTGATTGGTTGAGAGAGAGGGCATTTTTTTCTTAATCGAGGGCATTTTTAGTAATCAAGAGAGGGCATGATTACCTGTTAATGATTGGCTAATCCGTTGCATTGCTAATCCGTTGCTTCCCAGATAAAAATAGACTGCGCGCGTGATTTTCCTTCGTATAAATTTTGCCCTTTATTGATAAACAAGTAATCCCATGAGACCTCGTACTATTAAGGATTAATTGCACTTGAGTTTTCAAAATTTTGGAAAATTTTGAAAACTCTCGTGCAATTAATCCTTAATAGTACTTGGCCTCATGTGATTACCTATACAAACAGAGACAACACGCCTGTCGAGCCAGGATGTAAACCCCACCCACTCTATCATTCTTCTTACTTCAACACGGCTGGACTGTCGGTAGCTTAGTTATTTTTATATGGCGGAACTGAACATTTTTAGACTGAATGTCGGAATAATCCATTTTGCTACACCCGGTTATTGGTTAAAAAAAAAAAAAAATCGTGTCAGTTACACTACAAATCAGTGGTCGCTCGCGTGAGCAGAGGTCCGCTTTAGCCCTTGCTAATCCTTGTATATGTCTCTCCTTACTCCACAAGTTTTTTTTTTCTATGAGTGAAACAGTTAATTAACAAATTAATCTGCATGGGGTCCCACTGACTCTTTCGTATTTCTGAGAGCCCTTCAGCTCTTTGTGAATTTTTCTTTTATTCTCTTCAGCTTAGCCATAGTGAAACTGCTAAATGTTTTGTTTCATCGCATCAGAGGCATATACCGACCAACTTAGAAAAGGCTGTGCACTTGTAAATACATTTCGACACTCGAAATGTCAGCATCAACAACTACTGTCACCAAAACTGTATAACATTGCCACGGGGATTTGATACATACTTGTTTGTCAAGCAATTTATGGTTACAATATTGCGTGATTTATTCCCATCATCCAAAGTTTGAAATCAACTTGAAAAAACAAAAGATGCACTCAAGAGCACGCGGATATAAAACCGGAATTACTCGGTTCATTTCTTGGTTACCGGTCGTAAATAACAAATACATTAGTATAGCTAGTGACCAGAAGAATAGCTTATTCTACTTTCAAGGCTATCCCAAGGTTTTGTTTGTTATGTTTGCTTTGATACGCTCAGTAGTTTTTTTTTTATCTTTTAAAGAACATTTGCTATACTCAAGTTAAGCTTTTAGATTGCGTGACTTAACGTGCGCAAACACATGACGTCATTTGACTAGAGAAATCACTTGACCTTGACAGACGATAGATGGTAATAGACCCATTTCTTCCTTTGCATTAGCAAGGAAGAGTTAGTTTGCTAGTCTAGCTTTTTTTGCTCGAGTTTTAATCGCATCTTCTTTCCTCTCGCCAATATACATCAGTTGAACGACTTTTGCGATTTTATTGGCACGAATCGCCGGGCGGACCAATCTTGACCCTTTAGAAGGCTCTCGCAAACAACGTGACAGAGAACCGACAAAGACAGGCGACCTTTAGTACATGAGATCTAGAAAGGTCCTTAGTTTCGTTTAAGGGCTTTTTCGTTGGCGCTGTTTCAGTAGTGGCGTAGGTTCAACGAGAAAAATTTTCTCTTTCGTGGTTGCAAACTTTCTGGTTTCGAAACGGGGGTTAAAACATCAGCCTCTAAACTCCGACATTCCATTACACTAAAGACGCGCACATCCGCCGCCTGATTCAGCAAAGAGTATCTCGCTCCGGATCCGACGTATTAATCTCTCCATCACCTGTTCATAAAGGAATGTCATCTGACATCACGTCTTATATTATTTGCAAAGTTGCTGTGTTAAAGAACTAGAGAAAGTTTTAGTAATCACAAGTGGCACACCATTTGTTCTCAGATCAAGAAGTAAGCGAAGGAATGAGGACAATACTTGGCACGGACCTTCGGACGTTCCTAGCATTAATAATTTTTCTACTGCAGTCTCTAGGCATCTATGGTTTTAACTTGGATACAGCCTCGCCTAAAGTCTTCGATGGGCCTCCGAAGAGTGAATACTTCGGATACTCGGTTGCTCTTCATTCGCGACAGAATAAATTCTGGTAGGTGTGTTCAAAATTAGCCTCGGCGTGTTCACGCTTCAATTCTACTTTTATTTCATCAAGAGGTCGTTTGTGAGACCTAATCCCAAGTGTAATTAGAACTTTAAACTCTCCTTACATAGCTCTCAAATTTTCGGTGTAACAGCAAAAAAATTCATTTCCTCTTCAAGAAAGAACACTCACTTTAATTAATTATATCGGCAAGTGAATGATATTTGTAGCTGCTCATGAAATTCCTTGACAATTCGGTTTCATTCATTCTGAATGTTCCGTAGTTGTGCATTTAGTACATACATAGCAGGTAATTTAATATTAACAACTGAGTTGAAAACGTAAATTAGCCACCGTAAAGGGTAAAAAAGCTGACGTTTCGAGCGTTAGCCCTTCGTCAGAGTGATTGGACGAAGGGCTAACGCGAGTTGAGACAGGTCTGTTTGTGGCAACCCAAGACCTGGTATGGACCTGCCATAAATTTCCTATACAACGCCTAGATTAAAATTATTAAAATTTTACATTTTTGAAGCGATTAGTTTCAGCGTGATCTAGTTTGAATATCCATATTTGGATAAAAACGCAAATCAGTCTCATGAAAACATTCTTGTGAGAGTAAAGAGTGTGTGTAAAGCGAAAGGATTCCTATATCGCCATATATAAACAAAATCAAGGGGCTTAAACAAAAGGGCTTGTTTTCGTTGCGCTGACCGGATAAATGTGTTTAAAGAAAGACCATCAAGTCAATTAGACGTCAAGTTTTAGGATCGGTTTATTGACTGTTCTTTTACGAAAATTTCTGGTGCAAATTATGATAATTGAGATCAAGATGCGGGCGTATTAACGAAGTGTTATTTTAGTCTTCAAAATCTTATCAGTTCGGGCGGACAGTTATTAATGGACAATTTCCATGGCATCAAAAGATAAGCTTTGCACAATTGAATTAAGGAGTTTTGTTGCATTTGAAAAGGCTTCATGTGGAGAAGAAAGAAATACGGTTGCCCTCAAGCAATACAACAACAACTCCGTATTAAACCTGTCTCTATAAGTTGTCCTAGATCTTCCATTTGTCCCAATACAGAACAAACATCTTGTTTTATAATAAATCCAAAACATTCAAAGCTTTAGGCACCCACAAACCGACAGCCATGCGTCGTTTAATCACTGCGAATAGTTTACTCATGGCTCCTTTCAAAAGTGTTCCACTTTTAAATCCCTTTTTCATCTCATTTAAATTTCATGACTTGCATGTTACCAGTTGATTTATGTAGTGGCCAGTAAGGGTTGTGTATTTGGTATGATTTATAATCTAGACTAATAATGAGCAATCTCAACTGCTTGTAACATGACAGCATGACCTATAGTGCAAGATATCAACTTTTATGAAGTAAATGAAATTCTATGAGTACCAAGATTGGTTAAAAACCTATCATTAAATGCATCAGTAAACCCATAGTAAATTTAACAATTGGTTCATACATCAGTGTGCATTCATCGAGATGTGAAGCATGCAGGAAGTTTGGAGAGCACGAAAGATGCGTAAGAGTTGTCGAGAGCAACTCTAGCTTCTTGAGTACTCTCCAAACTTCCCAAGCGCTTCATATCTCAATGAACGCACAGCTGAGGTATGAACCAATTGTTTTATAACATTTTCAACACGATGGAAAACTTTTTTTCTTGAGGGATTTGTTTGCTGATGTCATGAGTGCACAATTGGAATATGAAGCACGCTCGCACAATTGAATTTGATTACACAAATTTACTGGCTATGTTATAATGAAGTTTATATGTAAAAGTTATAGGCTGCGCTCTCTTTTGGCCTAACCTAATTAACCACATGGAATGTTGGGGGAACACTGAAAAGTATGTAAATTGTGTGGCATGTTCTCCTGAAATCCTGCAGGGGCTATTAATGTTATACTTGGAAAACCAATAGATATTGCAACTTCCTTACTTTTCATTCAAGTTGTTGAGCTAAAATACAAGATCTAAAGTTTAATTCATGAGATCTCTACTTATAGCTTGAGTTCTTGACCTACAATGCACAATCTTAAGTTATAAAGCAATATCTACAGTTGTAGGTTTATCACACAATACAACTCAACAGGTAGCAGTATACTGGACACCAACCCCAAAACAGTGCCTGTGCTGGTGTTTAAAACTGCTCTTTATTTTAGGGGGCAAAGGGGATAAAGTTAAATGCACTTTTTTTTTTTCTATTTTTATTAACAGGGTTATGGTTGGTGCCCCACTCAGTAATGTTACAGGTAACGATGGCTCACAGTTAATCAAGTATGGAGCTGTCTACAGATGTGAATATACTGGCTTACAAGAATGTAAAGTCATTACAACTGACAACCGGCGTAAGTATAAGTTGGATTACAGGTATTATTTCTCCAGCTAGTAGGGAAAGATTTTTAGTAAGTTGTTAATGTTTACATTAAAAAAATACTGGGCATTTTGAGAGAGTATGGTTGCATAAGTTGTGCCTTTAGTTACAATTATGATTATTTCAAAAGACTTATACTAAGTACTAGGTAATTTTGATCATCATTTTGAGAGACCAGAAACTAATTTCTCCCTATATTTATAGTGCTGAATCTTTTATTAACATCATAAGAATGATTGAAGTAAAATCAGCAACCAAAGAAGCTTTGATCTATTATTGTCTTTGTTAATAACTGAGAAAATGTCTAGAAAACAGTATAGAGGGTGTGGATACTTGTGTTATGAGGTAAAGGGCTAAGCTAGTATGTGCTCATATCAAGGACATAGCCCACTCTTCAATGTATTGTAGGCTGTATTTTGAAAAAGTTTAATTTTTGTTCCAAAGTTTGCAAGAATAATAAAAGTCAAGTGGGTGCAAATAATTGGAGGCCTGGGCTTAATTACAGGCCAACTATAGGCTGGCTAGGTCCCTGCATACAGTTACAGTTTGTATTGTTAGTAAATCAATTTAAAACTTCTCATTTATCTCATGGAGTTGTGGTTATAAGAAACAACAGTCTTGACATGTTGTTTTATTTTACATTTTACTTTTTAGCTGTTAGAAAACAGTTCTATTCAAATGAGTTGGTGGACATGGAGGTTAAGAGTGGACAGTGGATTGGCGGCAGTGTGTACAGCACTGGCACTAATGGAAGAGCTTTGGTAATTTGTTTGCCCTTTGACCCCTAAGAGTGATAAGCATCTAAGTTCTCCTCACAACATCACCCCTGAATCATGCGTTAAGGTTACAAGAATAAAGGAAATGATCACCAATTAAAGATGCTCAAGATTCATGGACAATTTCTCCTTGTCAGCACTTTAGGAAGTTTAAAGAGAACAATAATGAAGTAGAATATGCCAACTGATGTTAGGGTGTAAAGGGCCAAGATTATTTGATAAACAGTCATATACCTCAGGCTAAAACCTTTGCACCTCGGTATTACTATGCATATTTTCAATACTGTTATCTTAACACATTCTTTGGTACTAACAAAGACGATTTGTTTGGCAATCAAGGGCTTCTTGAATTAAAATATCATCTCCTCAGTTCTTGTGACCATAAAATTTGACTCAGGCCAGATAATACTTTAAGAAGAGATTAGGTGCATGTTTATCACTCTCTTTTGTTGGTCAATTAGCTAGTTATTTTAAAATTTAAAAGTTTTTTTCCTGTTACAAATAATTTGTTGCTTGATTTTTGTACACATACCAATTAGATGATAGAGTAAACTATGAATTTCTTTCATGATTATCATTGTCCATAAGAGTACATATTGCGCTAAACCGCTGAATTTGTCAAGTGGCTGTGGGAAATAGTCTGATGTACTGAAAACACATGTGATTTGAGAGCCATAGAAGGGTGTTTATTGAAAACAAGTTACTGGTAGATTGAAACTTCTCTATTTTTTTAGGCTTGTGCACCCAGATATGTTTATCGAGATCTGCCCAATGCTGCTGGCCTGCAGTACTATTGGCTGTTGGGAAAGTGTTTCCTCATTTCTAGTGATCTTTCAGTTACAACAAGTGAACGTGTGCCTTGCATCAGTGGTATGATTTTTTTTCTTTACTGGAAACCCTCATACTCTGATGTATTACTAATTCTTATGACAGATGATCATTAATTTCTTTGTATCTAGTGACAATTGGTTTCATAATTGATTGATATTCTCTTGTTTATAATTTTCTTAACTTATCCATAAAATAAATTGTCAGTTCAAATTATTTTGAGAAGATTATTCATCAACCTTTCTAAGTAAGTTTAAATCACTCATTGTGCAAAGGAGCAGTTTAGTGGGACTTAGGTCACTCTTTCAAGTATTAACCTTGTGTATAAAATTCTCATGATTTGAATGGGATACAAGGACCTTGTTAAAGGTTAAAGCTATAAAAAATTGATGCAGTCAATTTTAATGTAAGTGGCACATTTGATGTAAGACCAGTAATATCAAAGGAAACTTAATGTCAGCAATGTACAAGTTTGACTCCTAAATCCACAGTGTGTCAACAATCTATTGACTCACATACACATACGAATTACCTGTGGGATCAATTTCCCTTGAACACCGACCTTACGTGCCATGTGCCAATCTATGATAACACTAAATATTATTAAAATTCCAAGCTCAAAATTTGAAGTTAACTTAGGAAAAATATATATCAAGTAGTTACCTGTAACACATATAGTAATAATAGAGTAGTGATTCACATGTAACTACAATAAGCCATTTTGCAGCCATGTACTTAGTTACCAGACCTTTGATTTGGAGTGAGGCTGATGGTGACCTTGTTATGATAGAGACCAGTATCTAGTTAGCATGATAACAAAGTAATTGGCATTTGAAAAGCAGCAACTTGAAGGTTTGTATCATAACAATGTCAACCTTAGCCTCACTCCTGCTCAAAGGCTTGGCAACCAAGCATGCAGTTGTAAAATTGGACCATTGAACCTGTATTAAACAGTCACCCACAGGGACTGTCAGGGTGACTGCTTCATACAGGTTGACTGCTTAATACAGGTTCCACAGATTAGGGGTATTATCAGGGCGACAGCTTACTGTGGTGCTCCTTAATATAGGTTTTACTCTGTAAGTTGTTCATTTTTCAATTTTTTTTATCAGAATCAAAGGGCAACAACTATTATGGTTACTGTGAGGCTGGGATAAGTGCAGAATACACTGTTGGATTTGATCAAGATGTGGTGATGGGAGCTGTCGGAATTGCCCGATGGAAAGGTTAGAGCCAGAGAAGTTTTTCTAACCTTTGATCAGGCATTCATTGCAACATTTTCTAGCTCCACTGTAAGGAAAAAATAAAAGAGAATGCCTGGTCTTTGATTCTTCCATTTTTACACAATAGTTACAAAATGTACATGTCAGAGAAGACAGATTTTGAAAGGTTCTGATGACACTGAAATGACTGAATGACAGACAGAATTATGGAGTTTTCAAACAGTAACTTGAAACCGTTTGGCATAGTTAGTTAAACAATGGAAGTTAACCACCCTCTTAAACTTGATTTAAAATTTTTTATAGAACCACTGATCTTATAGAGGTTTTGTTTGATTAAAGGTGGAGTGTGGGTCTCTCCTTCCACTGGAAGTTCGATAACTCAGGCTGTTTCACCACAAGACCAAATCAATGATGGAGATTACATGGGTATGTTGTTAACTAGTATGTTCTTGGCAAAAATGAACTTCTGGTTGATTATTTCATTTGATTTAACATTATATCTTATGACTAATAATAATTATACATGGAAAGGAGTTGTCACATTTGCATGAAATACAAAATTGTATTCTTGTGTAATTTTGTTTTAGGTTATTCAGTGACTAGTGGTCATTTCTCAAGCCCATCAAATACAGGTTTGATTAATTACAATTAGACTTCCATTGATTCACAGCAGTAGCAATCCTGGATCAGTTTTCTTAGGGGAATCACTGGGTGCCTGTGTATGCTCTTATCTCAGAAAGATGGTGTTTTTGGCTCAATGGCTCTTTCACTTTCAGGCGTGACCAGGGAATTTCTCTTGAAAGTATCAGTATATTTTCAAATGCAAAGGTGGTAAGGCACAGCTGCAGATCCCAGGAAGTTTGTGCCTTGAGCACTCATCATGGTTTCCTCAACTTGTCACTGTTTAGCCTACACTGTACAGTAGTCTGAACACTAGCAGTGTTGAATAAATGACTGTCAATATATGAAAATCATGTATGTGAACTGCGTTTGAAGAAATGAATATGAAGGTGATCCTCGCAGTTAGGAACACTACTTACTGTAAGAAGTAATGAAAATAAGGCCTGAAAAAAATTCAGGCTCGTAGGGGATTTCAACCCATGACCTCTGCAATACCGGTGCAGCGCTTTACCGACTGAGCCAACAAGCCAACTGGGAGCTAATATTGGTTCTGAATAGTAGCAGCACTGTTAGTCAGCAGTGACAGTTTCTGCCATAGTAATCATCATGATGACAGTACAAGTAGACTTGTCAATGTCAGTCTTTTTTCTGCCGTCTTTTTTTGTTTTTTCTTTTATTTATTTGCTTTTATTTATAATTTATTTATCTTTACACTTTAACTAAACCTGTTTGGGGTGAAAGCTTGGTATTCTACATCTCAAGATAATCAAAACAGAGGAGAAAAAAAGATTTTACTCTTGATTAGTTACTTTAATAGATGTAGTAGGTTTGGTCAAGGTTGATCTTCAGTCAGAATCTGTTTAACACCCTGCCTTAATGGTTAATTAGCTGCAGGGCTGGTGTAATTCTGTGGTAGTCATACTCATGTATTTTGTTTTGTATATTCCAGAGCTTGTGGGTGGTGCACCAAGAGGTGCAGGACTGAAGGGAAAGGTAGTTATGATTTTTCATTGTGAGCACAAAGTTAATTTCAATTTTTTTTAAATTAAGAAACATGACATGGAACTCATTAAAACTGTTAATCAGCAATCAAAGCAGTAGGCTTGTTCTTTATTTTTTTCTTTTTAATTTCTTGTTTCAAACTGGAGTCCTGGGTTCTATGAACAAAGGCCAGCCTATGGCCTTGATCTATCCCATCCCCCATTTTTTAAATTCTGATTTGAAAAAAACCACAACAACAGAAACTGACTAACAGCCTCTTTTTAGGTGTTGGATTTTATCACCTTGAAAAGTAGAGTATATTTTTGTTTTATTGGGTTCCAGTTGTTAATGCTGTTCATGAACATAAACTAAGGTTGTCAGGTGAACTTTAAACAACTGCCAATACCAAGGAGTATTCCTTTCCTTTTGTAATTAGGTTATTATCTACAATTATGATGTGTCTAATGATCAGCAGCAACAAATCAGTGTCAGTTCACCTCTGCCTCAACCTAAAAATATACCGGTATGTCTTGCATAATGTTAAGTCTCTGAAAAATTTATTGTTTCCAGTTTTTTCTTTCTTTTTACATGAAGTTTTTATTTTGATACTTTTTTTCATATTATGTTTCAATATTAACCTGAGAAGGTTATATACATTCAAAAGCATGTAGATGATTGCAAATTAAAGTAGTCTCATCACTTAAATGCGTTGAATTTTTTTTAAAATTTGTTTTCAGACTGGCACCTATTTTGGGAGTGTCTTATGTGCAGTAGACCTTGATGCAGATGAGTAAGTTTTGCATGCTGAATTTTACTATAATTGCAGGCAAAGTCAAGAGTACATCATTCTGTACTTGATAAATTGCAGATCACATGTAAAGCTTAAAATTATTTTGATGAGAAAAAACGGTATATCACTAAAAGTAAAATCTGCATTGTAAAAATTTGGTGTCACTCCAGCAACAGTGTAGGTTACTGGTGCTCCTGCTCTAATTTTCATGAATAGTTATAAATCCATTGTTTTAATGTCACACACACACACACATGTGGCTTAACTGAAGTCACAATTGGGCTCATTACAGTACCCTTAATTAATGATGCTGATTTTTGTGCCAAGGTTCTCAGACATTCTCGTTGGTGCTCCCTACTATACCTACAAAAAAGATGAGGGGCGAGTTTACATCTACTTAAATAATAAGCAGGTTGGTGAAAATTTTTTTTTATTATTAAAAAATGTTTCCTTTGCTAATAGTATAATCTGTCAACTGTCAGATCCCATGTTATTTGACTTTCCCTATACATGTGTGTTCATAGCTGTTAAACCAGTCTGTGTACCAATTTTATCTATGAACTGTCCAGTGATAGGCTAGAGGTGATTTTAACGAGCTTGCCTTTTGATCACTTTTCAACAGAACACTGAACCAAAGTAGTTTAGGAATGTAATGGTTTTGCTACCCTCCCCTCTGTGATTGGTCTGGAAAAATTTGGGCTTATTTATAAACGATTATATCTGCACTAAAATTACTTGCAATTTTGCTACTCAAATTTTTTCGCTTCTTCAAGATAAGTAACTAATATATTGTCATTTTTGCTTTCATTGGTAGCTCTCTGGTTCATGTTTGTGATTATGTTGGCTTTAGCATTATGTACTGAAACAGTTCAAACATTTTATTTCCAGGGTGCTCTTAATTTGCAAGATGAAGTTCTTGAAGGAGATAAGGTGTACAATGCCCAATTTGGAGCAGCCATTGCAGCAGTGGGAGACCTGAACCAAGATGGATTCCAAGGTAAATTAAGTAACTTATCCTTGTTAGAGGAAAGACAGTCATCTCGGGCTGCTAGTTGCCTCATTAACCAAGCAAGATTTTCCAACCCAGGCTCACTGAACCAGTCAGAAGATATGATTACCAATTCACTCTACTAGCTGCTGTATGTTTCCTTCTGAATAAATTTAAGAGCATGTGATTGTATATCACTATTACATACTTTAGATGACTAGTTTGTTTATTTTTTTTTCACCTGCTCGCCGAGTGATGCACTGAATTTGAAAAAAAAAATGCCTATTTCGTTATGGTCCAGGCATGATCAAGGATAAAACTTACAGTGCTAAGGTTGTTACTCTCTTTACTTCTGACAGATGTCGCTGTAGGAGCCCCATTTGAAGGTGAGGATGGAAGTGGTGCAGTGTACATTTACCATGGTAGCAACAAAGGAATTGAGACCTACTATAGACAGGTGTGTTGCGGTTAATGGCTGATTCAGTAAATGATAGTTGGAGGTACGTAATAGTTTGATTTAAATCAATGAGGTCATCGTTCTTCGCCATACAGAACAATCCTACGCCGGTAAACGACTTACTTTTTTACCACTCTCTAAAATGGTTTTCAAAATTGTTGATCTTCTCAATACACGCACGCGCGCGCGCACACGCACGCGCGCACGCATACGCACGCACGCAAACATCGCGTTTAGCAGTGCTTAAAAAATAAACTGAAAAACTGAATGTTTTACAGAGTAAACTTTTTATTACTTAAATACTCGTTAAACTTTCTGGACTAATGAAAATATTTTTCTAAATTGGCTAAAAATTTGTGTGCAGAAAATAGTTTCAATTTTAGTTCACACTTGTACTAAAACTCACGAAAGCATCACGGTGACAATGAGTTTCCTACAATGGTCAGAGACACGAAAATCCAGAGTGCACCAAGAACCAATCAGATTGCAGGATTTATCACCATGCCTTCTGAGATAGCAATGAGATTTCACCCAAACTTTATTTCAATTATTCTCTATTTTGTAAAGTTTAAAAAATGTTGATGATAAAGCTTAATATCAAATAACGGACGAAAAAAATATTTTTACAGAAAATTGTAGGATCACAAATTAAATCAGGAATCAAGATGTTTGGGGTGTCGATCTCTGGTGGTGTTGACGTGGATCAAAACAAATATCCAGGTAACTTATGTTCTGTATATTTTCTAAAAACTGATAGCTTGCGAACGGTTCCTCATAATTAGCTCTTCGGCATAAGTGTTCTTTGCCCGCGAGAAAGTACGAGGCCTTGAGCATGATTATATTGCCAGACTTTCAGTAAATCTCTCTCCGACTTGTCTCAAATCCTACCTCGGTCGGCGAAATACGCGTCTTGCAGCGCTGAGCGCAGGCTAACAAATATGATTGACTGGGTGATTGATTGGGTGGTTGATGGATTGATCGACTAAAAAAAACTGTTTGGATCATTATCACTCGGGTCATTCCCATGACTGTATGTTTGCTGTCCTTGTGTTTACATTATTTAAATGTGGACTTTGGAAAGTTAATTTTGCAAAACTAAAAAAATCCATCATCAAAGCGTGGAAGGAGGATGTAGCACCTTGGTTATACACAGTTATGTGATCTCTCCGAGAGGAAACGAGCCTGTGCTTTGAACATTTTAAATTATTTGTATTACTAGATATTGCAGTTGGTGCATATGGATCAGAACAAGCTGTTATTGTGAGGTAAAAAACTCAAATATTTATTCGTGTGTCTGTCATTTTTTTTATATAGAAATGCTGCTTTACTTTTGGAATCTAGAACTTTGAATAATTATATGTCAAATTTGATACTCTTTTCTAAATTGATGTACTACGAATAGTTCAAACTATTAAACATTATACTTACTGCGAAAACGCTGATTGGTCGAGAGAATACAGTACAAAAGCGTGTAAAGTTGACAGATAAGCTGCAGATATTGGGTTATCATTTCGAGCTCAAAGTCTGCCTTGTCTCCAAGTATCTTTTTTTTTTGCAGATTGTTGAAAAATGTATAATAAAACAATTATTGAATTCAGTTTTCGCATAATATCATTAATTATCAAACCTCATATCTGTGTTATGAGCTTCAGCCTTCGGTAACGGCTTAGGTAGATAACTCAGACCTCGGTATTGATAATTCATGATATCATGCTCAACTTCATCCAATAATTACTTAATAATATTCTTTGTTCGTCTCAGTGGATGAAGCAGTGAAATCAACACAATTATTTTTTTTAGTACAGGGTAGTGGGGACACATACACATGGTATATTTACATTTGCCTATCTGATGGAGGCGTTTTATTCAAAGAGAATTCTCTACTCCTCTGGAAATTTAAGATGCACTCACAATCTATTTCGCTCTTAGCTCTGCTTGGAACAACTGAGTTAATATTTCAACGACCGTTCTGAGGGTCGTGCTCGATGGCGCGAGAACGGCCTGATGAAGCAGTAGGGATAAGTTTATTGTCCCGCGTGATGAAATAAGAAAGAAATAGAAAGAGCGATGGTCGTGTGCTAATATGCTTATTGTATAAGATAAGTCGGGCCGCACGGGAAAATATCTGGCTTGCGGACTTGAGGCACGGACTTCGAGCTACATATATTCCCGTCGGTCCCACCAATCAGTCAATAAGTCAGTGATGTATATATTTTTTTTATCATCATGAAATGTAGGACAAGAAGTATTGTGAACGTGAAAGGTGTCATTCAGCTGAGTAAGTCCCAGATAACCTTGGAGGGCAACGACAGTTTGTGTGATGTGGATGGTGCCAAACATAAATGGTAAGAATATGCAGGTATCTGGTTAGAAAATCGGCCAAATGATTAAAACAATTTATTGCAGACAGATTGATTGAGTGTTGGAAGAAAACTAAAGCAGTACAAGGTTAAGTATTTCCTCTTGTTTTGCAGTGTGAACATGACAGTGGTTTTCCAGTACACAGATCAGGTTTCGTCGAGTGGCAGCCAAGGTAGAGTAAGAGGAGAAGGACTTAATTAAAGCGTAGCAACTTTGTCAAATGAACATACCGCTATTTTCAAATGAGTGTCGAAAGTAATCCGGAATTGCTCTGATTTTGCTTCACTACGCTCTGTAATTGGTCCAGTAAACTCGCGCGCCACTACCCCAACCAATCAGATGCAAAACAAAAACCATACTGAACTTGGTCGTCTGTGTTTTCCCGCGCTAAAGGTTTGATTTTGGTTTTACGAGACTTAATCGAAAAGCGCTCTTAAGAAATGTGATTTTATCAACTAAGTTGTTGATGTAAATTGTCCATTGTAAAAAGTTCGTAAAGCCGACACTGACGAAGGGTTAACAATCGAAACGTCTTCAGTTTAGAAACTTTCTACGGTGTCCAATTTCGTTATCAGCCACTGAATCTACCGTAATTCAACAAGGGCTCTCGTTCCTAAGTTTTTCTAACCAATGCAGGTCTTATAGTTATTTTTCTTCAACATCACTTGTTACTTTTCAGGTCTGTACAATGTAAGGTATTCTGTGGAACTGGACAAGGGAAAGGAATCTGATGCATTGCGTCGTATGTTTTTTTGGAACCCGTCTACGAAAAAGAAGAGCTTCATCATGAGCGGGACTTACAATATTTCGACTCAGAACCAATTTTATTCCCTTCCTACAGAAACAGTATATCTGTTGGTATGAAGATTATTTTTTTCTAATGCTTCAATAATAAAATACACTCGTCATATAAGGAAGAGGCACATCTCCAAATGGGGCTAAACAATTGTAAATGAATTGCGAATATTTTGAATGACGCTCTCATACATATTGAGTTGAAATTTACTGGAAAACTGGAATTTCTTTTAAGATCCGTTAGTTAATGTTGCAATCGGGTTCTTTCCATTGACGGTACGGATTGAAATCGGTCCAGGCCTAGCTGGGTCTGTTTTTTGAGTTGGATAAATATTTTCTTCTTTTGGTACACTCGCGTGGACCACTCACAGATTACTTTCGAAGCTTGAGTACAAATTTAAAAAAGTGCAAATACTTCTTGCATTGAAAACAC